>NC_139942.1:14554846-14582849 GCF_963454915.1 Gymnoscopelus microlampas
TTCCTTCCTTCCCATACCCTCCCTCTAAACTTTAATAATTAACAGATTTGCTTTCATCCCCCCTCTCAGTGATACACCAACTCATCTCCGCGCCAGTTTAAGCGCAATTCCTGCGACGGTCGCTCTTTCCCCTGAAACCACCAAACTTTTTGAGCGATGCCGAGTTTGCTTGTTTGTTTGTTTGTTTGTTTTTGGTTTCTTTTGTCTTTCCACCGGCGACGTTGTCAGGCTTCTTTCTCTTGATCTATTCACACGTATAACTTCACACATTAGAGGCTGAGGATTATTCAACGTTTTTTTGGGTTGTTGTGCTGTGTCAGTGTGAAGTTGCAAATAGCACGGCCGCTCGCACAGCGACAGGTCCCGCTCCCCGGCGGTGCGGCTGCCGCTTCGGGGGATAATTCAGAGCCGCGTTGTTCTTCAGAAAACACATTAGACAAAATGGAAGAGACAGAGACCCTTAAACCCGAGTTATACTTTGGTTATGCGGGGGTGCCGCGTGCGACGCCTTGTGAGCTTGCAGATCGGCTATTTTCCCGCGCGCGGCACCGGTGCGCGGATGAGTGTAAACTCGGGCTTTCCGAGACACAGGCGTTTATGGCGATCACACACCCCCGCCGCCCCGAAAGCAAATATTTCATCTCGCGCGCGGCGAGGGGGCTTCGCTTCGCGCAAGGGAACCGTCAAGCGATTAATAATATTGTGGGTGTCAGAGAAGAAAACACACACACACACACACACACACACACGCACACACACACACACACACACAAAAATTAATTGCCTATAAAGCCCAGACAAATCCCACGTCATCAAGCATCCCCCACCGCTTTTAATTTGAAGAGAAATGTCTTTCATCGTCTTATCTGTGTTAATGTATTACTTTCTCCCTCCCCTCTCCGCTCTCTCTCCCCCCACTCTCGCTCAGTGTCTTAAGAGGATTACCAGGCTCTATATATAAAGCACATTATCTCGTCTTTTGTTTTCTGGCCAAGTATAAGTGTTATAGATTATACGGCGAGCACCCCTGCTCACATGAACTGTACTACTGGGGATATGGATTCTGCTTTTGTTTTCAAAATGCCCTTTAGCCCTTTGCGATTGTACTTGCTGGGTTGGCTAGCTGGGTAGACTAGCTGGGTTGTCTGACTGAGAAGGCTCTAACGGAGCAAGTGAGGTTGGCTAGCTGGGTTTGCTAGCTGGGATGCTACCAGGGTTGGCATAAGTGAATTTGGCCAGCTTTGTTCGGCCAGAGTCGGACCTTTATGCCTATGGTTATGTCTATGGTTGGCTGGGTAGGCAAGGGGGGTTGGCAAGTGAAATTGGCTATTAGGGTTTGCTACATGGGAAGTCTAGCGGGGTTGGCAAGCGGGTTTGGCTAGTTGGAGTCGATGGGCTGTGTAGGATGGAAAGTGCCATAATTTAGTATTAAAGTATGTATTGGTAACAGAAGAAGACTATTTAATGTGTAGTCATACACATATGTCATTCTTTCTTTCTTTCATTCGTTCTTTCTTGCTATTCACTATTGTGGGCACGTGCCACTGTCATACAACAAAGTATGAATGGGTATTTACGCTCCATGGCCTGGATGTTAAGATGTGCGGGACAAAAACTGATCTAGGTTCAGTTGTTTACATCTAAAGCTCTTATCCAGAGTGACAGGGCGGTGCTTTTGGGGCGTCTGTCAAGGTCACTTTGATGCAGGATGCATGGGGACAGCCAAACTCAAAGCTGTGACCTTTCTGTTATGTGACAATGCCTCCAACCCTTCAGCCGTCCTGCCCAAAGCGGACATTTTTATGACAACCATGATATCTCTTTTTAATAAAACCCATATAACCTCCTCTCCTGTCCTCATATAACCTCCTCTCCTCTCCTCATATAACCTCCTCTCCTCTCCTCATATAAATCTCGTTTCCTCATCTTTCATCGTGTTTCGTTTTCTAGATCCTAAATGGCATCGTTCCCAAATACTTGCTTCCACAAGAGGGCGCTCTAACCCAACTTAGGAATGGACGGATGTGACGTCATCCCAAAAAAACATCCCTTCCGTCCGCTCCTATGTTAGGAGTTGTAGAAAAACACTTCTAGCTCGGATTCTTTTTTTTTTTGGGGTGAAAACGAGCCATTTTCAACAGGCGATTTCAACAAAATGGCCGATCGGGGTGAAAAAAATGTTGTTCCAGTGGATAGACGAGACCCTCCCCCACCCCCCCGGACACTTTTTGTTTACATCCGCGGCGCAGCAGCAAAAATAATGAATTAAATAATGCCTGCCAGTGAATGTGTTAATTACTAGTCCGGAGTGAGGGATGCTCATGGCTGCTACTGCCCTAAACCATGTTCCCCCCAGGTTTAGGACAATCACGGGGTGAGAACGCATTGCATTACGCCGCCACTAGTGGAATGCTCTGCCAGCAGATCTGAAATCCCTGAATTTCCATCCAACGTTTAAAACCGATCATAACCACTTGAACCCCAGCATGCCTATTCAGGGTGGGGGGGGGGGGGGACTTCGCCAAAAATAGGCGATCTACAAGCTCACATTGCAATCTCGTTGTGACGCATTGTGAGCTTGTAGATAGCCTATTCTTTTAGATGTACAGGAAAAGAAGCGGTCCAAGCGTGTGTAACGCAGGTCTATTCAGCTATGACTGGATGTTTTATGTGGTTAAAACATGTCTTGGTTTGAATACTAATAGGGTTAGAGGAACGTATCCTCTGGATGGACTGACTGACCCTGGGCTACAGATGATCACTACCTCTGTGTTGTTCTGTTAACTCAATTGTCCTACAGTATGTGTACTGTTCTTAATTGTCTATATGAGTAGTATTTATACCTCATATCACCTCCTCTCCTCATATCACCTCCTTTCTCCTCTCCTCTCCTCATATCACCTCCTCTCCTCATATCACCTCCTTCTCTCCTCTTTCTCCTCTCCTCATATCACCTCCTCTCCTCATATCACCTCCATTCTCCTCTCCTCTCCTCTCAGCTTTGTTGGCGCTCTCACTCAGCTCAACTCCTCAGTGATGACATCAAACACTTCCTCTTCTGTCTACACACACACACACACACACACACACACACACACACACACACACACACACAACACACACACCACACACACACACCGGTGCCCACATCACAGTGCTTGTCTCCTCAATCGACTTCGTTTCTCAACTTAGAAAACAATTTGCTTGTAGTTTTAAAAGGATGCTTATGATGCTCCTCCAGCTGTTGTATTTTTTACACTGGAGCTTCCGCTAGGATAGTTTAGCATGATTCACTGTAAAGATAAAAAACGCTTTCAGCCCCCTCGGTTCAACGCACACGCACACGCGCACATGCGCACACGCACACACACACACACACACACACACACACACACACACACACACACACACACACACACACACACACACACACACACCACACACACACACACACATGCCACACCTACATACACACACACACACACACACACTACATACACAGCCACGCACGCACATGCGCACACAACACACACACACACGCACTCTCTTTCTATCTCTCTCTCCCTCCTCACTTCATCACAGGACCCCTCATACACCAGCAGTGCATGAGGCAACAATGGCTGCGCCTGCGCTGATGCAGTCCATATTGCGGTTAGGGAGTGATTTCACCAAACACCTGTGGGGCAGCTGTATCCCCCCCCCCCCCCCCCCCCCCTCCCCCCCCTCAGTAAAGGGGATTAGACGGTGTTTTGGGCGACACAGGGCGATCTCAGCAGCTTCTGATTGGGATTGCAATAATCCCTTTACACTGCCTCCCAAAACCCTATTACCCTGGTATTAACTAGAGAGAGAGAGAGAGAGAAGAGAGAGAGAGAGAGAGAGAGATGAGAGAGAGAGAGAGAGAGAGAGGAGAGAGAGAGAGAGAGAGAGAGAGAGAGAGAGAGAGAGAGAGAGAGAGAGGAGAGAGAGAGAGAGAGAGAGAGGGAGAGAGAGAGAGAGAGGAGAGAGAGAGAGAGAGAGAGAGAGAGAGAGAGAGAGTTTGGGCAAAGAGGGATGAGAATGTTATAGGGAGAGATGAAGGGAGAGATGGAGGAGAGGAGAGATGGAGAGAGATGAAAGGAGTGGAGGCTGTTTCAGATGCTGCATGGTGGGTGCGTGTGCTTGTGCTTGTGCTTGTGCTTGTGCGCGTGTGCGTGTGTGTGTGTGTGTGTGTGTGTGTGTGTGTGTGTGTGTGTGTGTGTGTGTTGTGTGTGTTTCTCTCTCTGCTTCTATTTGTGTAATTGTGTGTAACTATAGAGGCCTGAATGTGCGCGCTGCGCGCAGCGCGCACACACACCACAACACACCACAACACACACACACACACACACACACACACACACACACACACACACACACACCTACACGTACAAATGGGTCCATTTGATTCCATTTGTAACACTCTACAATGGAATTAAAAACAGAGTATTTTACTGGGTAAATGCCTGCATAAGAATACAGTGTGTGTGTGTGTGTGTGTGTGTGTGTGTGTGTGTGTGTGTGTGTGTGTGTGTGTGTGTGTGTGTGTGTGTGTGTGTGTGTGTGTGTGTGTGTGTGTGGGTGTGTTTGCGCATAATGAGTGATATGTGCGTGTGCATGCATGCACGCACGTGTGTGCAATGTGCATGTGTGTGCGGTTATTTTTAAAACCCTCGTCATCCTCTCATCGAACATTAGATAACCAGACATCCTCTTGTGAAGCGGTTTCCATTTTTAACAGAAAACCTCTTTAGCAGGAGCACATTAGTCCCTTTTTTTATAATCCACTTCCCAATTACATCTCCTCCATTTGTAACCCACGCTATAAATCAACCCACGGCAGCCATTTTAACAACCTCCAGCACCGCAACCGTTCCGTTCTCTCCTCTTTTATAAACATTTTTCCTGCGTCCCCCCCTGTTTTCCCGCACGCGCACGGACCCTGGGGTCGCAATTCGTTTGGCGAGCAGCTAAAAGTTCTCCTCAATTCAACTCAACTAAACTTTATTGTCACATCGATCACAGGTTTGCAGGTGTAAAGAAAGTGGGTGAATTTATTTCTCGTACATGCAGTTTCAAGAAAGATGGAAAGAGGAAAAAAGAAACAGAACGATCACACATCAACATGGCAGTGTGAAATACAGTGGTGTTCAGTAAAGTAGTACATTTACTTGAGTACTGTACTTAAAGGGACATACATGAAACCTCACTCTTTCCTTTTTTTGAATGATATCTCAAGATATGAAACAACACAGCATCGTAGATCAGCCTTCGTGGTGGGTGGTGACTGTCGACGCACTCTCACTCCCAAGGCGCGGCAAACGGATGACGGCTTGGGGCGGATTTGACCATGCGGCAAACATTTGATGTGTCTGCAACGTTCGGCACGGTAACTCGCTCGCCTAGCCGCTCACTCGGTGGTGCCTCTCGTGGCTCGAATTGTTTTAACTGTTTTTAGGGAGGCTGTCACCCTTTTACCTCTTGGGTTTGAGAACGGCACTTCCGCATTGCAAGAATGTGGAAGTCACCGCGATGGCGTCAAATGACGTGAAGAGGAGCCCCGTTATGTCAAATGTTTGACGTTTGGTCCTGTACCATGAAGTCACTATAGTACTATACCTGGGAGTGTGAATGGGTTGGGTATGAGGTGAGGGGGTAGGGGCGGAGCAGAATGTGGAATTGTTGACACATCACTTGACAGCCCAGAAAGACTGTACGGAGGAACATGCACATTTTTATATCAAAGTATATATTTTAAATTGGGCTTAGTGATGTACTTTTCCCCCTCCCTAGAAATGTAGTGGAGTCTAAAGTACAATATTGGTCTTTGACATAGTAGTAGTGGAGTGAAAGTCACAAGTATCCAAAAATGCTAATAGGCTACCAAAAAAAAAGAAAGTACATCGTTAATGTCCACTACTGTCACTCCCATCCCTCAGACAAGAACAAAAAAACTAAAAAACATGACCCTCCCCAGTATTCCTCCCATGAACATTGAACGGTACCTAAGCTGTTAGGCGTGGCACTAGCAACAGCGCTACTGTAGCTCCTTGCAGTTCTTACCATCTGACGAGCTCATTAGCGCCGCTTGATCAAAGTCACAGCCTTAATTAATTATGAATACAGCATGGGAGGTAATGGTCTGCCTTTAAATTGGTTGTCATTTAGAGAGAGCTATTCCTAACCAGGCCTATTAGCTGACCTCTAAAAGGAGAAAGAGAATTGGGAAAAGTGTGTCCCTTTCAACCTGGCGTCCCTATTTTTGGGCATGTCATTAAACTTAAAGCCCATACGTTGTCGAACGGAGTCCCCCAGGGCTCTGTACGAGTGACTTTTCTGTTTTCTACATTACATATCTTCGCTGAAAATAGCCAGTCTAGCTCGAGCCGAGCTCAAAACGCGTCCCGCAACTACCAAATATTTAACAAGCGGCTTTGCAGAAAAACAAGGACAACGCCTCATTGTGTTGTTGCAGGGTCTACAGTACATGTTCTCACTGGTTCTCATTGTGTTGTTGCAGGCCTACATGGAGGACCACCTGAAGAACAAGGACCGTCTGGAGAAGGAGTGGGAGGCTCTGTGTGCCTACCAGGCTGAGCCCAACGCCTGCACCGCGGCCCTGAGGGACGCCAACGCTAAGAAGAACAGAACCACCGCCGTGGTGGCATGTATGTATACTGTTTGTCTGTCTGTCTGTCCTATAGGGTTACCACCTGGTCCGTAAAATACGGAATCGTCCTTTATTTGAGAATTAAATGTTGCGTTCCGTATTGAACCAATACGGGACGCGGTTTGTTCCGCAAATGCCCCATACACGTCTGTCACACACATGTCAACACTGAATTTAACAATAATGAACAAAATAAAACACAGGAAATATTAAAGTCAGCAAAATTGACTTGGTGCAGGACTCTCAGCTTGGAGATCTGTCCTCATCTGTCTTGTAATTAACTGTGTGGATACATTGGTGCTTCCTCAGGTAACCTAAGTGACTGAAACTCTTGTCACACTATGTACAGAGGAAAGGTTTTTCTCCGGTGTGGACACGCTGGTGCTTCTTCCGGTCACCTAACTGATTGAAACTCTTTTCACACTGTTTACAGTGGAAAGGTTTTTCTCCAGTGTGGATATGCTGGTGTCTTTTGAGAGCACCTACAGTAACTGACTGAAACTCTTGTCACGATATTTACACAAGAAAGGTTTTTCTCCAGTGTGGACACGCTGGTGCTTCTTCAGGTCGCCTAAGTCAGCGGTTTTCAACCATTTTCATGTCAAGGACCATTATGTATTAGGCATCATTCGACCACCATTTGATGAGATTTAGCCTCTCAGAACCAAAACTTTGAATATTTTGTTGTTGATGGATTTGTCCACAATTCCATGCTGTATTGATGTTGGTACCATAGGAGACATAAACAGGCCAATATTGATCAAAATCACTATTCTTTAATTAAGTAATGCAGATGTTTAACAATAATGTAACTCTTGAGAGCTTAAAATGAGACCAAATGGACCCGTAAGGGTCCATTTGGTTTCATTTTACGCTCTCAAGAGTTAAAGATCTATAAGGGTCCATTTGGTTACCAACTCTCCTTCATTTAGCTGGGGACAAAGCAAAGCAAAGCAAAGTTTGTTGTTTACCCAGGGTGTCGGACTAAGTACGAAACTTGTTTCCAGCCGAACCCTGCATGGAAGCCTTGCTCAAGGGCTATTCAGCGGTGATTCATGATCGATGTGATGAATTGGGGAATCGAACTAGGGACCTTCCGGTATTAAGGCCGCCCCTCTAACCACTAGGCCACCGCTGCCACTAAACCTGGAACCTGGAACCCCCTCAAGGACCACTGGTGGTCCCCGGACCACTGGTTGAGAACCAATGTTTACATATGTGGTTCTTTCCTGTATAAGTCATCAGATCTATCTTTACTTCTCCTGGCTGACTTAAAGTCTTGGTAAGATCTTGATTCGTCAGTTCCATCTCCTTTTCTCTTGTTGGTTGTGCAGCTGGCAATTTGAACGGCCGCTGGTTCCTCATGCACATTGTGTGATGTGGATGGAATTATTTGTTCTCTTTCGGCTTGGCTCACTTGTCTCTCTCTCCTCTATATATCTGGGTCATGTCATGTCATGGACACAGACAAATTTGATGTCTATTGGCTTTTATGGGGCAGGAAGATGTGTCTGTCTGTCTGTCTGTCTGTTGTCTGTTGTCTGTCTATCTGTCTGTCTGTCTGTCTGTCTGTCTGTGTGTGTGTGTGTGTGTGTGTGTGTGTGTGTGTGTGTGTGTGTGTGTGTGTGTGTGTGTGTGTGTGTGTGTGTGTGTGTGTGTGTGTGTGTGTGTGTGTGTGTGTGTGTGTGTGTGTGTGTGTACAGCTAATCTTGCACACTGCTGGACCAATCTTCGAACCCCCCTTGCCCATGTTCTGTGCCATCGGGCAGCCACTCCCCCTGAATACACTTAAGACCCCAGAGACACATTTCTTGACACTAGTGACGGGATTTCCTTCACGGAATATAGTAAATGAAGGCCTATGTATCCAAGGTTGTCTGTCCGCTTAACACTGAGCATACACAAAAATAATAATGACTAGAAAATGTGCTCCTCGGAGCACAGGTCTCTGCCAGGCGAGGTGGTAAAACTGTTCCTGATTAATTCTGTCTTACCTATTTATATTACATATTGTGATGTCACTTGAAGCTTGACCAATGTTAGGTGTTCACAGACGGACGGACGGACACACACACGGACGGACAAAATGAAAACATACTCTCCACCATGCCTTCGGCCTGGCGGAGACAATAATAGAAAAGAAAAAAAAGAAACAACAATAAAACCCTTCAGTCTCCTATTTTACTGAACGCTTGGTCAGGGACCACATGCAGATACCTTCACGGACCACCAGTGGTCCATGCATGGACCACCAGTTGAAAACCCTGCATCTATGACATATTATGTATGACTATATTTTTGGGCAAGGTTCCAAGGATGGCCATTAATTTACTCTTGCAAACACCAGCCTAACTCTGAAAGAGTGTAGCAGTTATAGCTCAGTGATTCTCAACCTTTTCAATTTCAAGGACCCCTTTTTGATAGGCATTAAGCCACAGACCAATGTGCGAGTCTGTGCTCATGGTCTTTCTTTCCAGTAGCTACCATGTATGTTTAGTTGTTTCCATTTGGTACGTTGTGTAGTGTGGAGTAGGGTTACCACCCGTCTCGTAAAATAATCGTCCTTTATTTGAGAATTAAATGTTGCGTTCCGTGTTGAACCAATACGGGTTTGTTCTGTATTTTCCCAAATGCCCCATTCACGTCTGTCACACACACGTCAACACATTTACAAATGGATCCATTTGGTTACATTTGTACACTCTCAGAGTTGTGGGGGTCCTTGAATTTAAAACGTAAAACGAGAACCACTGGGATACAGTATACTATGTGCTGTGTGCTGTGTGTGTGTGTGTGTGTGTGTGTGTGTGTGTGTGTGTGTGTGTGTGTGTGTGTGTGTGTGTGTGTGTGTGTGTGTGTGTGTGTGTGTGCGTGCGTGCGTGCGTGCGTGCGTGCGTGCGTGCGTGCGTGCGTGCGTGCGTGCGTGCGTGCGTGTGTTACAACAAATTGACTGATGGAGTGAATGTGTTTGTGTTGCAGATGATCACTCCAGGATCAGGCTGAAGGTGGAGAGCAGCCAAGGCAACTCAGACTACATCAATGCCAGCCCCATAGTGAGTATATTATACACGTATACTCTGTACATTAACACCATACTGTAGACAGTAAAACAGCCCCATAGTGAGTAACCTCTCTGTACATTAACACCATACTGTAGACTGTAAAACAGACCCATAGTGAGTAACCTCTCATTAACACCATACTGTAGACAGTAAAACAGACCCATAGTGAGTAACCTCTCTGTACATTAACACCATACTGTAGACAGTAAAACAGACCCATACATTAACATCATACTGTAGACAGTAAAACAGACCCATAGTGAGTAACCTCTCTGTACATTAACACCATACTGTAGACAGTAAAACAGACCCTTAGTGAGTAACCTCTCTGTACATTAACACCATACTGTAGACAGTAAAAAACTAAATGGACGAAGGGAGCCGTGACATCTCCCATTGGTTACCATAGACTGTAAAGAATATATGGACAAAGGAAGCTCCATTGGTTTCTACAGAGCTGTTTTTAAGACACTTTTTCGGCAAATTCAAATCCACCATCTTGGAGCTTCCGGTCCCGAAAAGCAACCGGAAACGAATGTTATTTGCTGGAAGGCAGCGAGACTCTGTAGAGCCAGGAAGCCCTAGAAGCGTACCCAACTTTATCATGAATTTAAAATGAATGGGACCATCATTTATTAAACGTGTATCAGGATAAATGGAAAAAATACTATAGTATTATGAAAATGTTTACTAAGGTAATAAAATCAAGTGTAAAGCCCAGCCAAAACCTCATTCAAGTGAATGAGTGTTTTGTTTTGCGTAGGTTCGCTCTGTGTGCACTGCAGGTTGTTTTGTTTTGCGTAGGTTCGCTCTGTGTGCACTGCAGGTTGTTTTGTTTTGCGTAGGTTCGCTCTGTGTGCACTGCAGGTTGTTTTGTTTTGCGTAGGTTCGCTCTGTGTGCACCGCAGGTTGTTTTGTTTTGCATTGGTGTGCACTGCAGGTCGTGGCAGATGATTGTCTGTGACCTTGGCTTTATGCTAATGAGATGCTGGTTAGTGTTTACGGACAGTGTTTGTTTTACTCAGTACTGTTTTGCACGTTCACACCTAAAGCCTGTTAGTGGGGCTCAGGGGACAATACACACTGACACACAGACACACACAGAAACACAGATTAACGCTTGTTAATAAACACACACACTTGCATAAACACAAATATACACAAACAAACTGAAAAAACACACGCACACGGATTCATACACACATGTGCGCACACGCACACAAAGGTGAGGGGTACTCTACATTTCCTGTAACCCCTGTTGACAATCTTTGACACCCCTCAAATCCCCCCCTCATGTTGCTTGTCCACGTTCCCACAGCAACAGGATAAAACAAGAGGAAGAGGAGCAGACTGCTCCGTTAAAGAACTCAAAAACTTGTTTTTAGAACAACACAATACTGCCTCATCAAAGTTGGTATGGTGACTTTATACATTGTCAGATACTTGAACGTGTCCATTATATTATCATCACTTTATCCAAATCCAGCTCAAGTGGAGTTAGGAGGCTTTTTTACCATTAATGTGGAGATTTTGTCATTCTAATTAATAATGGACAAACCACCTAACTCCACAAGTTGGAGTTAGGTGGTTTGAACGACAGTTTGAAGATCCAATGGGGGGGGGTCCAGGGTCCGTGGCCAAATTCATATTGCCATTCACCATGCACCATGCTCAACAGTATTGCCAGGTATGAGGCTCATACAAAGAAGTTGTGTGGATACAATGTTCATAATATAAAGCGCTGAATGGTTTAGGGCCAAAATACATGTACATGTCTTTATCTTGTGCTACATCGTGAAGCGTCCAGACCTCTCAGGTCATCTGGGACACGTCTGCTTCCTGAGTCAGAACAAAACGTGGAGAACCATGGCGTTGAATTTGTATTCACCACATATCTGGAACAGACTCCCAGAAAACTGCAGGCCGGCTACAACTTTCAGTTCTTTTAAATCAAAGCTAAAGACCTTTCTTTTTGTCGCTGCCTCTTACTGACATTTTTTAAATACTTTCTTATGCACTGTAGCTTTATTCTCTGATTTGTTTCTGTTTTTTTTTTACTTATTCCTTTGTATCTCCACAAAGCAAGGCCAGGGGGAGATTGTGTTTGTGCACACTGCCAGTAGTAAGGAAGGGGAGCGTACTCAAGTTCCCTCAACCCTATGTTCCCTCAGCCCTATGTTCCCTCAGCCCTATGTTCCCTCATCCCTATGTTCCCTCAGCCCTATGTTCCCTCATCCCAAATTAGACCCTATGTTCCCTCATCCCAAAATAGACCCTATGTTCCCTCAGCCCTATGTTCCCTCAACCCTATGTTCCCTCAGCCCTATGTTCCTTCAGCCTTATGTTCCATCAGCCCATGTAATATTCTAATGTTTTGTCTTGTCTGTCTGTCTGTCAGTATCATGTCAGTATCATGGTCAGTATCATGTCAGTATCATGTCAGTATCATGGTCAGTATCATGTCAGTATCATGGTCAGTATCATGGTCAGTATCATGTCAGTATCATGTCAGTATCATGACATGGTCAGTATCATGACATGGTCAGTATCATGTCAGTATCATGGTCAGTATTATGTCAGTATTATGTCAGTATCATGGTCAGTATCGTGGTGGTCAGTATCATGTCAGAATTATGTCAATATCAGGAGTGGTTATTTGCTTCAGTCATCAAAACGATTTCTATAAGTTTAGGGTTGTAATGGATAAAATAAAATAATTTACCCATAATTTTCCTATGACTGATAAAAGTATTAAACTCCCTTTTTAATACAGTATCTACTGTGTTAAAAAGTTTCTGGGGGAGGACCCCCAGCCATATATGTCCAACCCGTATTCATTTGACTGTGTAATGTTCATGTCTGTATATCAGAACTTTGTTTGTACTCATTTAAATCCCCCTCTATTTTTTTATTGGCGCCCTCCCCAGTCCATGGTCCCCGGTAGTGATGAGCGGGTCGACAGAATTTCAGAGGCAATTATGCGGGCTGTGGGTGAGCGGGTCAGCCGCTCTCACACGCAAAAAAAAAAAAAAATGATCACATGCTCTTGTTTTGTCTTTATTCCTAATAAGAATAAAAATAATAACAATAAAACAGTTTGAATACACTTGGGGATTATTTTCTAACCATGATTTTACAGAATTAAAAAAACTTCTCGGGTCGCGGGGCGGGTTGAGCCATAGATTTATATATGGGTTCGCGTGGCGGGTTGAGGCGGGTTGAGGCGGGTTGGGTTCCGTCGCGGGGCGGGGCGGGGCGGGGCGGGGCGGGTCATGAAAAAACCCGACCCGTTCATCACTAGTCCCCGGCCCACCTCCGCGCCCAGGGACGGTGGCTCCCGGAGCGGGTAGAGCAACCGAGTGTGAACCCGGCAGTCTGCCGGGAGGCCCAGGGCTCCTGGCCTCTCCCCTGCTGGAAGGGGGAAGCCAGGGAGAAGGGCCGACTCGTGCCATAAAATAGCTAGGGATCATGCCCAGGAAGAGGCACCTTCCAGTTCCTGGGGTAGCGACGGGGCGGCGAAGACCCCCAAAATCATGGTTCTTTGAAAAATGTCTGCGCTTTTTCGGGCTAAAACGGCCCGTACCTCCCGGTCCGTGGGTCGCTCGGGGCCGGCGGAGGGCTCGTTGGATCCGGGCCGGGGGTGCGCACGTGTCGGTACCCCCCCCCCCCCGGGCCCCTGGGTGGCTGCCCGGGCAAACGGTGGCCGAAAAACCCGAAGAAAGCTCCGGAAGGCTCAGGAGCTTTAGGGCTCGCTGCCTCTCCCATGCGTGAAATTTCGCATTGGTGCACCATATTCGGGGGCGTCCCCGTGCCTCGCAGGGCCATGGATCCTGGAGGTTGCAGCCTGAAGTGTTGCAGCCTCAGGTCGCCCTGGCTCTCCCCTGGTGGAGAGGGGGAAGCTACGGACAAGGGCCGACTGGTGCCATAGGATAGCTAGGGCGACGGAGCCTCGCCCGACGTGAGGCTCCGTCTGTGGATCTCCGCGTCGTACCTCCCTGTCCCCTCCCCGTGGCCCAGGAGGCGTCCCGCTCGTCCCTGCCTCCCTCCTGTGAAAAAGTCTCCCGGTCGGGACGCCCACTCGCTCTAGAACGTACCTGTGGAGCTTGGCCGTGGGAAGCTTGGCCGCCGGGAGCTCCCGCCGCCCCTCTCACGGGGGGCCTTGGCAGTCTCCACGGACCGGCAACCCCACTGTGCGCGCCTCACCTGGGCGCGCTGTCTCTGTGGCGGAACAGGAGGCCTACCTGGTTCATCCTGCCAGTAGCATATGCTTGTCTTAAAGGGCGCTGCAGACTCGTCTGAGTTGGGCGTGCAGTCACTGCCAAGTGACCACGCCGGGACAGTAACTGATATGGGTGTAGACAACATAGGTGGCGCACGCAGGAGTTGAGTAAACCAAAGTTCCCGATTGTGGACCCACAAGGCAAGTTACCTTGATGGGGTTGGGGGCGGGGGAACTTGACATGAACCTGCGAGCAGCTACGTATCTATGTGGGTTGTGCCCGGCGCCGCGGTTGTCCCGCAACTCAGCAGTGGCTGCACCCGAGTTAATCGAACGAGATTCCCACTTCCCTACCAGCTACCTAGCGAAACCATAGCCAAGAGAAATGAAATCAGCTCAGACCATAGAGGAAAGAAGACAATCTTCAGCGAGGAAACAAGACCCTGCTAATGGGCGTGATAACTATTGCGGCACCCCTTGTACCACCAGGTACCTGCGGTCTGTAGGCCGCGGGACCCCCCCCGACTTATCGCCCGCCGAGGGGTGCTTAATCGTGGGTACGCGGGACCGGCCGGTGAGCCGGGCCCGACGCGCTAAGTTCAGAATAGTCCCAGGGGCGACTATTCTGGTTTGTACCACCAGGTCCCCGCGGTGCTTGGGCCACGGTCTGTAACTTCACTTAACGCCCGCTGAGGGGTGCTTAACACATCGGGTGCCAAACACGGTCTGAACCGTGTGTTTACATAGTGGCGGTTCGGTGCCGTCTTTTTGTTTTTTCCGTTTTTCCCCGCGCGGGCGGGGCTAGAGCAGCTCTGGGAGAACCCATTGTAATCCTGCGAAGGAAGTGCCAGATCGCTCACCGGAAACAAAAAAAAAATTCACATCCGCTTCCTGTCTATTTCCTACTTTGAAACGCCTATATCTCCGAATCTGTTTCCTGTGGGGAAAACCGGTCATGCGCGAAGCGCGATCCCCCCCCGTTGTAACTCGCAAGGGTAATGTTATGGTTCCAGGCTGTAGCCAGGCTCATGGCTCAACATGAATCGATGCTTTTTTTCGTGTGGATCGCGGAGTCTACAGATTTAAACAGTAAAGCGCAGTCAATGGGGAGAATGCTGGCACCCAACGTAAGTTGTTATGGAAAAACACTGGCACCCGATGTGTTAAGAGTGGGTCCACGGGACCGCGTGGAGAGCCGGGTGTCCGTCGAGGCCTCCCCGGGGGTCCCCAGGGGTCCCTGGCTGTAGAGGCCTGACCCGACCGACAGACTGGTCGGGTTAAGCCTCCGGAGCCAGGGACCCCCGGGGGTCCCCGGTCCACCTCCGCGCCCAGGGACGGCTGTCGGACTGGTGGGCTTTCGGAGCAGCGGGCCGTCGGAGCTGCACCACGTAGCCACAATTTAATGTTGTGGTCACCATCATCATCGGTGTAAAGAAAACTTTATGAAGTCTTATAACTTATAACTTACTAATAATATATCTATATATAGTCTTATACCTTTGGGGGATGCCTTGGGGAGCCCGGGGGAACCCAACAGGTGACCCCAACAGCACATTATGGAAGGGCCATATGTGACGCTGAAGGAACATAGGGATGAGGGAAGATAGGGTCTAATTTGGGATGAGGGAACATAGGGCTGAGGGAACATAGGGTATGATTTGGGATGAGGGAACATAGGGCTGAGGGAACATAGGGTCTAATTTGGGATGAGGGAACATAGGGTTGAGGGAACATAGGGCTGAGGGAATATAGGGACTAATTTGGATAAAATAAATTTGTTAGGGATTGAGGGAACATAGGGCTGAGGGAACATAGGGCTGAGGGAACATAGGCATGACCCCGTAAGGAAGTACCTCAATTGCATATTTTTCACATATTGTGTATATGTTGTGCTGTAATGTACGTTGGCAGTCAAACCGTGTGTTGTTGTAATGAGATATTTACAATGGAGATGGATACTGGCGCACACACACACACACACACACACACACACACACGCGCGCGCGCGCGCACGCACGCACGCACGCACGCAGGCACGCACGCACGCACGCACGCACGCACGCACACACACACACACACACACACTCAAAATGTTACAATGCCGGATCTCAGACAATAAACTGAAGTGTCAGGAAACAGAGAGAGAGAAAGACAGAAATTATGGAATTAGTCAGTCAGTCAGACAGACAGACAGACAGACAGACAGACAGACAGACAGACAGAGTTGCAGTCCTCTCTCTCTCCCCATCACCAGCAGCCTGTGTGTGAGCAGCATGTTTGAACAAAATGGCCGCTGTGTCTAATTGTTGGACCAGCCTTTGTCATCAGCCTTCATCACGGATGATTATCTGCCAAGATAACTGTCCTCAGCCCGCCGCCCCTTGGCTGACACACACACGCACGCACGCACGCACGCACGCACGCACGCACGCACGCACGCACGCACGCACGCACGCACGCACGCACGCACGCACGCACGCACACACACACACACACACACACACACACACACACACACACACACACACACACACAAACCTTTGTATTAATGCACTTGTGAGGACATTTTAGGATGGCGATGTTACGAGTGCCATTTACATTTCTTTTTTACCTTAAATGTAAACCCGAAAATAGCGGATGTACAAGCTCGCAACGCCTCCCTGAGCTTGTAGATCCGCAACTAAGTCAACTAAATCAGGTAAATCAGGTATAACTGTGACCGTAACCCCTACACATGACCTCTGAATACCCAATCATAACTCTAACCTCAACCTGAATCTTTTCCTAATTGTACATGCAAGCCTAACTCCCTAAATCTTTTCTTTAACCTGAAAACAACCAGGAATATTGTCCTCACAATGATGTTTTTTCCCTTTTCTGTTTTCTCTACAATGCTTCTTTTTTAATATATTTTAGCCTAAAATAGCAGATCTAGAGGTTAAAGATCTGCAATTTTTCGGTGCATTACACTGGCATGCAACTAAGTATTAAATCATGTTTAACTCTAATTCCAACCCCCTAAATCTAACATCTAAATGTCTAATCCTAATCCTAAACCCAACCTGCCTTTTTTTCTAATTGTAAACCTCTCTAAAAATCGGTTTTATCCATGAACCATTTTCCTGGTCCTCACAACGTCTATTTCTCTCATTCTACTATACTTGTTGGGACATTTGGTCCTCATAAGTATAGTAATGCAAACACACACACACACACACACACACACACACGCACACGCACACGCACACACACAGACACACACACACACACACACACACGAACACGAACACACACAAACATACAGTACACACGCGCGCACAAACGTACACCGTTACACCTTTCCCAGCCATATCTAATAGGTTTAATAGGGAGTGATAATAATGAGTGTAAAGCTTGGTTCATCAGCATCATATTATCATGTGGTCGTATATGAAAGGCTCAGAGGAACATTAAAGAAAGCCCTCGGAATAATGGCTCCTCCAAACATAATTGCTTGGCAGCTAAATTGGCCCGGGCCCAATTATGACATTTTCCATTCAATTTACATGGTAATGTGTTGCGCGTGTCACTCAACTTCCAAACCTCTCTCACCTGTCTGTTTGCCTGTCTGTCTGTCTGTCTGTCTGTCTGTCTGTCTGTCTGTCTGTCTGTCTGTCTGTCCTTCCTAACCCTCACTCTGTCTGTATGGTCTCTAGTAGTTATAGGGGTGGCATGATAACATCATTGCCATGGTTGCCGGTTTGAATCCCAGACATACAGTTATTTATTATAATTTGTTTGGCTTTTATGCCTTTATTGATAGGATAGGATCGTAGGCTGACAGGAAATGGGGAGAAAGATGGGGGGTGACATGCAGCATAGGCCGTCGGGAATCTGGACTCGAACCTGCGACAGGCTACTTTAGAGCCCAGGTGCCTGGACCGGTACGCCAGCGGTCCAGGCCCAGACATATGTTATACGGATGTGTATGAGTGACTGAATTGTGAGGCACCATTGTGTACACCATTGAAGCAGATGTTACCGCACATGACTGATTTTCAATTTATTATATTTTGTTGATGTAATCGATAAATAGAGTTCGATTAACTGTTGCACCTGTGATACATGATGGCCATTTTCTGACCAGTACTTATATACGGACACCAATGGCTATTGCATCTCTCAGCCAGACATATTGGGAACGCACGCCGCTCCGCCATTTGACCATTTGCCGTTGCATGGATATCCCTGATGTCATCAGTGTTCTATATTAAAATTGTCTAGTGGGTGGACGTCACAAACGTACCGCTGCTCCGATCCACACCAAACTTGGCACCAACACTGGTCAGGGGTCAGCCATCAGAATAGCCACACCAGGGGCCATGTGTGGCATCCAGTGTGACCACGTGTGCCACAGCGCCCCCTCTGTGTTCCTATTGGCTGGGATTTAAACAGCCATAACTCGCGTTCCCAGCATGCTAAATTCCCCGAACTTGGTAGGTGCTCTTAGATGGCCAATAGGGACAGCATGTAATTGCTTAAGCCCTGCCTCCTCTGTGTTCCAATTGGTTGGGCTGTAAACAGCCATGACTCCAGTTCCCAGCATGCTAAACGCCGCAAACTTGGTAGGTGCTCTTAAACGGCCAATAGAGACAGGCTGTAATTGCTTAAGCCCCGCCCCCTCTGTGTTCCTATTGGCTGGGCTTTAAACAGCCATAACACCAGTTCCCAGCCTGCTAAAGGCCCCAAACTTGGTGGGTGCTCTCAGACGGCTAATATAGGGACGGGCTGTAATTCGCTGATGCCCCACCCCTCTGTGTTCCTATTGGCTGGGCTTTAAACAGCCATAACTCCATTGGCAGACCTGGACAACCGCTAATACGACCCACTTCACGCCTGGCACCGCACTGCCTCGGGTGCTCTGTGATATACGCACACCAGGTTCGAAGTCGATTGGTCAGACGGTTCTTGGGATACGTGGGGGACGGATTTACACACTCTCACAAGCAAGGATTTGTGTAATTTATAGAAGAATTTGCTGGCAAATCAAACATACCTGTATACTGGAGTTAACTGAAGTTATGTGCTGTGACTGTGAGCGTTTTAACCTCTTGAACCCCATATTCTAAAATAGCAGATCTACAATGCTCACAATGTGTCGCATTGTGAGCATTGCAGATTTGGCGTAGACGGAATAAGTGGTCCGAATACAGTTGTAACTCAACTCCAGTTCTGTTAAGACTTACAGGCGTTTAAGTGGTTAAAGATATTAAGGAGGCTCTGATATTCGAGTGTGAATCCTCAACAGCCCGGAACTTATTCAATGCCCCGGGGTTGATAAACACCAGTGTGAAATGAGGTTACGCTAGCCCTGGGCTTTCTGTAGCCTATAGGGTTTAGATCAGCCCGGGGGGCTTTTACACATGCAGAGTGTGAAGGTCCTTAAATGATTCATGGGCACAGTGGCTTTGGTTCACTGAGGCGTCTGCACAGAGACTAAGATATCTTCTGGGTTTTGGCCCATCCGAGAACTTACTGTGAATAAAGCAGAAGCTTAAGTTAGCTGCTGTTCTCTCGTGTTCTCAATGTGGGGGGTCCTGAAGACCCCCAGGGGTCCCTGGGGGGGGGGGGGGGGTTTCAGCTAAACGATTGATAGTTAGGAACCAAACAGAGAATTAAAGTTCTGTAGCGCTGAGAGTGTACTAATGGAACCAAATGGACCCTCACGGTCCATTTGGTTCCATTTGTACACTCTCAGAGTTAAATTAACACTCAAGATTTCATTCTAAATGGGGGTCCTCCCCTGCATATCTCGCTAGACGTCCCAACTGATCAACTCAACTCTCTCTCTCTCTCTCTCTCTCTCTCTCTCTCTCTCTCAGATGGATCATGACCCTAGGAGTCCAGCCTACATCGCCACCCAAGGACCTCTTCCCTCTACGGTGGCCGACTTCTGGCAGGTAAAGAGCACCCACGCACGCACACACACACACACACACACACACACACACACACACACACACACACACACACACACACACACACACGCACGCTGTTACATCTCAACCTAATGGTCGGGGGGCGGTCCCCCACACACACACACACCTCTTTGACCTCACTGACCCTACCGGCGACTTCTGACCCTGTAAGGACACTGGGGTTTCGACCCCCCCCCCCCCCCCCCCCCCAGAAAATGGAGGGAACAGTTTAAACACTTGAGCACCATTTTGTTTTTTTTGGGGTTCTTTTTGGGGTTATAACAGCCGATGAAACAAGCTCACAGTGCGTAGTGGAGCTCTGTGACACGTTGTCCATGTACAGCACTGAAGTATCCCTGAATCATACTTGGCAACGAGAATGCCTCACCCAGTGGGTGGGTGGGTGGTTTCTTTGCCCCTACCCCACCTATACATCCCATCCCCAGCCCACAATCCCCTGCCTCTCTGTCATTCACTAATCTCTCTCTCTCTCTCTCTCTCTCTCTCTCTCTCTCTCTCTCTCTCTCTCTGATGCTTCTCTTTCACAGAATCAAAAGGACTTAGTGGGGGATTTTTTTCTTTTTCTTGAGGTGGTGGTGGTGGTGGTGGCGGGGGGCAGGAGGGGGAGTGCAGGGTCACCCCGTCCATTCTTCCATGGTTGCTCCTTCCTCTTAGAAAGAGCTCCATGCATTCAGGGTTCACAGTGTGTTGCGCTCTCTCTCTCTCTCTCTCTCTCTCTCTCTCTCTCTCTCTCTCTCTCTCTCTCTCTCTCTCTCTCTCTCTCTCTCTCTCTTTCTCGTGCTCTTCTCTCTCTCGCGCTCTTCTCTCTCTCTCTCTCTCTCTCTCTCTCTCTCTCTCTCCCTTTTCACCTCCTGTTCTGTCCTGCACTGCTCTACTCCACTACCCTGTCTGTCTGTCTGTCTGTCTGTCTGTCTGTCTGTCTGTCTGTCTGTCTGTCTGTCTCTCTCATGTCCTCTTGTTTCCCACTTTCCTCTCTATCTCTTTACTGTTACGAGTTTCTCTCATTAGCTCTCTGTCTCTGTATTGTTGATTATCTGTGTGTGTGTGTGTGTGTGTGTGTGTGTGTGTGTGTGTGTGTGTGTGTGTGTGTGTGTGTGTGTGTGTTGTGTTGTGTTGTGTTGTGTTGTGTTGTGTTGTTCTGTGTAGGGTTGTGCTGTGTGTAGTTGAACTAGTGGACCGTAATGTTTGCAGTGGAGTGTTTGTCACATTTGAACAAACTTCTCTGATTAAAAGCAAACACTTCCTCATCTCTCTCTCTCTCTCTCTCTCTCTCTCTCTCTCTCCTCTCCCTCTCTCTCTCTCTCTCTCTCTCTCTCTCTCTCTCTCTCTCTCTCTCCCTCTCCCTCTCCCTCTCCCTCTCCCTCTCCCTCTCCCTCTCTCTCTCTCTCTCTCTCCCGACACTCCCAGAGGAGCTCTCACTACATCGATCCACTTCACACTTCACACCTCCCAAAATGCACTGTCATGCTCTGAGATGAGCGTGTGTGTGTGTGTGTGTGTGTGTGTGTGTGTGTGTGTGTGTGTGTGTGTGTGTGTGTGTGTGTGTGTGTGTGTGTGTGTGTGTGTGTGTGTGTGTGTGTGTGTGTGTGTGTGTGTGTGTGTGAGAGTGCGGGTGTGCATGCGTGCGTGGGCGGAATCGTGTGTGGTATCTCAAAAGCCAGCAGCAATTAAAGTGGACTAAGTCCATGGCCAGAAGGTATATCAGGTATGTCAGCGCTCCAGACGGCAACACTGGCAGGTCGGCGGCCATTTCCATTGTCTCCTTAATAAAGGAGGGAGGGGCGCTTGTTTTATGACTTCCATTAGCACACCATGACTCCTCTCCTCTCCTCTCCTCTCCTCCCCCAGTGGTGTAAAGTAACAAAGCACATTTACTCAAGTACTGTACTTAAGTACATTTTTGAGGTACTTTTACTTTACTGGAGTATTTCCAATTGTTTTTTTTACTTGTACTTTTTAACCACTTTAGCCCTATTTGATACCTAGGCTATTTGAAAATAGCCGATCTACAAGCTCACAACGCATCGCAACGCGTTGTGAGCTTGTAGATCTGCTATTTTCAAACATTTTAGTACTTTCACTTTTGGTACTTGAAGTACATTTTGATACCA
Source organism: Gymnoscopelus microlampas (assembly GCF_963454915.1). Lineage (NCBI taxonomy): Eukaryota > Metazoa > Chordata > Actinopteri > Myctophiformes > Myctophidae > Gymnoscopelus > Gymnoscopelus microlampas. The sequence goes on from NC_139942.1 coordinate 14,576,905, forward strand.
ATGCTTTTGTACTTTTGCTCAAGTAAATTTGTAATTCCGGACTTTTACTTGTAACAGAGTACTTCTACTTTGCAGTATTGATACTTTTACTTAAGTAAAACATTTGAGTACTTTTTCCACCACTGTCCTCCCCTCATCCTCTCCTCCCCTTCTCCCCTTCGCCTCCCTTTCTCCTCTAATCTCCTCCCCTCCCCTCTCCTCTGAACCATGACAGTATGACTGTCGACAGGTGAGAATATGAAGTGTCTGAGGCGTCTGTCTGCTGGTGGAACGTCTCAGATGGCAGACGACAGGTCGCCAGACACCAATTAGTTTTACTTTCTTTCCAGTGGCCGATTTATGACGTTTGTAATGGAGAATGGAGGATCTGTGTTAACAAATGGATTTGTAAATGGCAGCCGCCTAGGCCAACGGCCTATATTAGTAGTAAAGTATATTTCGCCTCTGTCGGGCAGAAACCTTGTGTATCCATATTTCCATTTTTTTTTTTTTGGCGATCGGTACAAGCTCAACACGTGCTGCATCGTGACACGTGTTGAGCTTGTAGATCTGCTATTTTTGCTATTTTTGTGTGTGTGTGTGTGTGTGTGTGTGTGTGCGTGTGTGTGTGTGTGTGTAAGTAGCTTTGAGAACCAAGGGTTCCCGAGTCATGTGGCAGGAGCCTATCTCCTGTTTCTTTAGCGTGTGCGTGGGACCCCCTGTACATGACACTAGTATGTCACAGGGACTTATCCCCCCATAGGCCCTATGCACAGCAGCCATATTGTAAGACATTCACAGGTGTTATCAATGATACTAATGAAGGCTCTGTTCCATTCTGGTCAAACAGAGTCAGGGTGCTGATATTGTGCATGTTGGCTCACTGGAAACACTCCCAAATGGCCCTTTACGGGTGTGTAACTCTGAGAGTGTACAAATGAAACCAAATGGACCCTTACGGGTCCATTTGGTTCCATTTGTACACTGTCAGAGTTATGGGGGTCGTGGAAATCTGAAATTCAAAAATCTGAGAACTACTGTGCTACACTAAATGGAACAGAGCCTTCATTAGTATCACCGGTAACACATGTGAAGGAAGTGATCAATAATATGGCTGCTGTGCATAGAGCCAATCCACCCAGTGATGCTGACTTCCAGTATGGAATTCAAGTCAAATATTTCAAGTCATACCAAAGACTATGAAACAAATGGGACCCAATGCCTCCCTGCTTGGCACTCAGGCACACAATGGGGCTGGGACGACTGACGTCATAGATGAGTGGTTTTCAACCCTTTTCATATCAAGGTCCATTATTTAATGGGCATTTGAGCCACGGATTCATCACCGTTTGATGAGATTTAGACTCTCAGACCCAAAACGTAGAATATTTTGTTGTCGTTGGATGAGATTTGTCCACAATTCCATGCTGTATTGATGTTGATATAGCAGAGACCACATGCACAACAATTCTTTAATTAAGTAATGCAGATGTTTAACAATAATTGAACTCTTGTTTGAGAGCGTAAAATGAAACCAAATGGACCCGTGAAATGTGGATCCACATTTCCTACTTACTAAAATAAAATAAATGTTAAAAGGTGAAAGCCCTATTTCTGTTTGCTCGGTAACAGGGCTCTCGGGTTCTATCCAGCTCTTTAGTAGACAAAAAAAACATTTTCATTTCAGATACCAATTAGATCCAATCAGTAGAGTACGAATCAGACTTCAGTTCAAGCAGGCTCGTTTGTTCTCCAACACCTGCTGACGTTTCAAAAGAGAAACTCAGAGGTTCAAAGAGAGAGAGAGAAGAACCGGCGCTCTCTGCATGTCAGCAGACAATTACCAGACCTTACGACACAAAATGGAGGCGTTCTCACTCTGCCTGTGTGTGTGTGTGTGACGTGTGTGTGCTTGCAGTGGTGTAAACTTTTGAACTTAAGTACGGTACTTGAGTAAATGTACTTAGTTACGTTACACTGTAAAGTAAATAAGTACATTTACTCAAGTACTGTACTTAAGTTCAATTTTGAGGTATTTTTTACTTTACTGGAGTATTTCAAATTTTCGGTACTCTTACCTCTACTCCACTACATCTCAAAGGCAAATATTGTACTTTTACTCCACTACAATTATTGGAAAACTTTAGTTAATAGTTACTTCGTAGATTTTGATTATTATTACAAAACATACATTAACCACTTTACAGCTCTGTATACATTTCGGCCATTTTAAAATAGCCGATCTCACAAGCTCATCGTGACGCATTGTGAGCTTGTAGATCTGCTATTTTTCGGCGTTAGGCTTACACGGTTAAAAATGAAAAATAGAGACCGATAAAAGAAAAAAAAATGCCATTCGTAAAATCGGCGTCCTGAAATGGTGATGTCCTCACAAGTATAGTATACAAACGTGTGTGTGTGTGTCCTGTTGTGTGCAGATGGTGTGGGAGAACGGCTGCGTGGTCATCGTCATGCTGACGCCTCTGACTGAGAGCGGCCTGAAGCAGTGCTACCACTACTGGCCCGACGAGGGCTCCAACCTCTACCACATCTATGAGGTAAGGAACACACACCTGGCCCTCGACCACTTCAACCCTATGGGGGTTTGACCGGAGTCCCTCAGGGCTCTACACTAGTGTACTTTCAGTTTTCTATTGTCGCGGGGAAAGCTTTCTCTTAGCCCATTAAGACCTGGAACGCATCTGTGTCACTTTAGATTTCTTTGGCTATTAAAAAATAGCAGATATACAAGCTCATAGCGCGGCACCGAGTGCCGCGCTATGAGCTTGTAGATCTGCTATTTTTGAAAAAAAAATCTCAACATTCGCAAAATTCGTTAATATAGCGTCACAATCATTTTAACCACTTTAACCATATTTTGTACTTTGGCTATTCAAAATTAGCAGATATACAAGCTCATTGAAAAATCCCAGGCACAAAATATTGTTGAGGGGGGCGGGGGTCCGCAGCCAAATACATTCATTTTTGGGGTCCTTGACGTGAAACAGTTTGAGAACCACTGCTTCAGACATGGTATCCGAAGACGCTAAAAAAAAAACGCTTTCAGTGGACACTAAATGAAGAGGTATTCAGGAGCTGCTCTGGCTTTGTGACATTTGTGCGTGCGTGCGTGTCCTCTGCAGGTGAACCTGGTGTCGGAACACATCTGGTGCGACGACTTCCTGGTTCGTAGCTTCTACCTGAAGAACATGCAGACCAACGAGACTCGAACCGTCACCCAGTTCCACTTCCTCACCTGGCTCAACAGCGCCGTGCCCGAGTCCAGCCGCACCCTGCTCGACTTCCGCAGGTAGGAGCGGACTTAAGACAGGTTTTAAGCAACTTAAAGGCGGTGTAAGTGATATTTTCCTCGTTAAAATAAGTGTTAAATAGCTCTACATTCTGATGGTAATCATTGCTATAGAGTGTTTGTTCAGTAACAAGGGTCTCCCTGTATCTCCAGCTCTTTAGTAAACAGAAAATACATTTTCAGGTCAGGACACCAATTTTGTCCAATTAAGGGAGAGATTTCATACAGGATACAGTACGTGATAAACAAGTGCAATTGGAAGTGATGAAACCGACAAAATTGGTTACAAGTAAATTGGTGTCTCACCTAAAAATGTATGTTCTGTTTACTGAAAAGCTGAAGAGACAGTGATAGCTCTGTAACTAAGCAAACGTCATAAAGCAACGATTACTGTCAGAATATAGAGCTTTAACTGTTTTTAAACAAAAACGTTTTTGTTTTTCTTACCACAAAATATCACATACGAATGACCTCGACACAAATGGAAGACGTTTGAAGAGGACAAGAGATGAAGACATTTTGAGGAAATGTTGAAAAACCTGAGCATTTAGCTTTTCAGTCGGGATCCTTCAGAACAGTTGATTCGATTCCACAGAGTTATGGCTTCTGTTTGCGACACACGTTTTTGTATTTTCTCCTTCCATTCCTTTTGTATTTTTTGGCTGTTTTGTACCGTATTCATCTGTATTAGTCTTTATAGAGACGGAAGAGAAAGGGACAGAAAAAGCTCTGAGATCTTAGTTAGTCAGCGGTAGAGTACATCTCTCTGCTTCTTAAAGATGTCAGTCTTTGTTGCGGCCAAGGTTATTATAGCTTTGAATGTTTCATTCGTTTTTATTTTCATTTTGTTAGGACTTTCTGTTTTCAATTTCATTCGTTTTGGACGTGGGTTAGCTAGTTTAGTTTTTATTTTGTGGAAAGGGATTAGTTTTAGTGTTAGTTTTGTAGTAATGAGGTATTTTTCAGGGGCGAGATTCAAAAAGTTCCTAAAAATAATGAAAATAGCAACTCCAGAAGCTCACAACGTCGCGATGTGACTTGTTCAGAACAGAGTAGTTGACTTTGCTTTTTTACAGGTTGTATCATTTTAAATCTCTAAAGCCTCGTTCCGACCAAAGATTTGTGACGAGACCATTTGTAATTTGTCTACAAGCTCACAAATAGCCTAAAAAATATCCAATACACAAAAATAACCGACCTACAAGCTCCCAATGTGTTGTATTTTTCCCGTGCGACACCATCTTACAACGCAGCATAGAACGGGAAATCATGTTGGTCTGAATTATCTTTTTAAAGGGCAAGTTTAGAATAACAAAAGAAAACGCACTGAAGAACATAGGAGTCCAGACGTGCGATGGGCTTCACATAAGTAAGACTGTCTAAGACACCAGACACATTTATAAAGGTTCTGTACGGAGACCAGTGGTGGAAAAAGTACTACATTTTACTCAAGTACTCAATTCTTTTACTTAAGTAAAAGTATCAATACTGCAATGTAGAAATACTCTGTTACAAGTAAAAGTCTGGAATTCAAAATTGACATGAGTAAAAGTACAAAAGTATTGGTATCAACATGTACTTAAAGTACCAAAAGTAAAAGTACTAATTATGCAGAATGTTTAATTTCACAAGTCTTCAAATGTGTGAAATTAATACAAATCCTTTGAAAATAGCAGATCTACAAGCTCACAATGCGTCGCAAACCGACGCATTGTGAGCTTGTAGATCGGCTATTTTCAAATGCCCAAAATGTATATAGGGTTGAACTGATTAATGTACAGTATGTTTTGTAATAATATTCCAAATCTACATAGTAACTAGTAACTAAAGTTTTCAAATAATTGTAGTGGAGTAAAAACTACAAGATTTGCCTCTGAGATGCAGTGGAGTAGAAGTAAAAGCACTGAAAATTGGAAGCACTCCAGTAAAGGCAAAAAATACCTCAAAATTGTACTTAAGTACAGTACTCGAGTAAACGTATACTTAGTTACTTTACACCACTGAGACTCGAGACTTTTCCTCCTGGTTGCCCAAGGCAGCGTTATCTCTGTCCGCTGAGGCGTATGGCATCTTAAGCGCTGAGTGTGTGTGTGTGTGTGTGGATATAGACCAGTGGCCTCCAGCACCCGCTCTCATTCCCTTCTAAAGATCCATATGTTTTGAGACTCCTGACCCGGATCGCCAGGAAAAACATCTCCTCAAATACCCATCAAGCATCGTCCGCTCAATACCGCCCACGCCATCCTTCTTTACTCAGTGTCTCACCTCAGCTCATACACCATGTTGGCTGTTCAGTCAAAACTTGATGAAAAAATGACAAGTGTACTTTACTTCTATGTAGATAGATAGATAGATAGATAGATAGATAGATAGATAGATAGATAGATAGATAGGTAGGTATATACAGATGTGCCACTTCAAAACTTCACATGTCCTGCCATCGCCAAGACAGTAAATTTTCAGGGGATTCCCAGCGCAATAAGAGGGACAAAGAAGGGCATTTAAAATGCTGAATTATTTTGATGATCACTGCTTTTATGATGCTAATTAATTTGAGCAACTGGTCAAATCACCTTTCGCCTCATAATGAGTCTGACACCTTGTTCAACACACATTCTTTTGTTCTCATGTATATGGATGTCTGTTGAAGGGAAAA
>NC_139942.1:14583049-14598049 GCF_963454915.1 Gymnoscopelus microlampas
GGGTCCATTTGGAATGCAACTCTCCTTCATTTAGCTGGGGACAACCTGGAACCCCCTCAAGGACCACTGGTGGTCCCCGGACCACTGGTTGAGAACCAATGTTTACATAGTGGTTCTTTCCTGTATAAGTCATCAGATCTATCTTTACTTCTCCTGGCTGACTTAAAGTCTTGGTAAGATCTTGATTCGTCAGTTCCATCTCCCTTCCATTTCCCTTGTTGGTTGTGCAGCTGGCAATTTGAACGGCCGCTGGTTCCTCATGCACATTGTGTGATGTGGATGGAATTATTTGTTCTCTTTCGGCTTGGCTCACTTGTCTCTCTCTCCTCTATATATCTGGGTCATGTCATGTCATGGACACAGACAAATTTGATGTCTATTGGCTTTTATGGGGCAGGAAGATGTGTCTGTCTGTCTGTTGTCTGTCTATCTGTGTGTGTGTGTGTGTGTGTGTGTGTGTGTGTGTGTGTGTGTGTGTGTGTGTGTGTGTGTGTGTGTGTGTGTGTGTGTGTGTGTGTGTGTGTGTGTGTGTGTGTGTGTGTGTGTGTTACAACAAATTGACTGATGGAGTGAATGTGTTTGTGTTGCAGATGATCACTCCAGGATCAGGCTGAAGGTGGAGAGCAGCCAAGGCAACTCAGACTACATCAATGCCAGCCCCATAGTGAGTAACCTCTCTGTACATTAACACCATACTGTAGACAGTAAAAAACGAAATGGACGAAGGGAGCCGTGACATCTCCCATTGGTTTCTACCATAGACTGTAAAGAATATATGGACAAAGGAAGCTCCATTGGTTTCTACAGAGCTGTTTTTAAGACACTTTTTCGGCAAATTCAAATCCACCATCTTGGAGCTTCCGGTCCCGAAAAGCAACCGGAAACGAATGTTATTTGCTGGAAGGCAGCGAGACTCTGTAGAGCCAGGAAGCCCTAGAAGCGTACCCAACTTTATCATAAATTTAAAATGAATGGGACCATCATTTATTAAACGTGTATCAGGATAATTGGAAAAAATACTTTAAACTAGCGATTGAAAACTTAAAGTATTATGAAAATGTTTACTAAGGTAATAAAATCAAGTGTAAAGTCCAGCCAAAACCTCATTCAAGTGAATGAGTGGTTCGCTCTGTGTGCACTGCAGGTTGTTTTGTTTTGCGTAGGTTCGCTCTGTGTGCACTGCAGGTTGTTTTGTTTTGCGTAGGTTCGCTCTGTGTGCACTGCAGGTTGTTTTGTTTTGCGTAGGTTCACTCTGTGTGCACCGCAGGTTGTTTTGTTTTGCGTAGGTTCGCTCTGTGTGCACTGCAGGTTGTTTTGTTTTGCGTAGGTTCACTCTGTGTGCACCGCAGGTTGTTTTGTTTTGCATTGGTGTGCACTGCAGGTCGTGGCAGATGATTGTCTGTGACCTTGGCTTTATGCTAATGAGATGCTGGTTAGTGTTTACGGACAGTGTTTGTTTTACTCAGTACTGTTTTGCACGTTCACACCTAAAGCCTGTTAGTGGGGCTCAGGGGACAATACACACTGACACACGAAACACAGATTAACGCTTGTTAATAAACACACACACTTGCATAAACACAAATATACACAAACAAACTGAAAAAACACACGCACAACGGATTCATACACACATGTGCGCACACACGCACACAAAGGTGAGGGTACTCTACATTTCCTGTAACCCCTGTTGACAATCTTTGACACCCCTCAAATCCCCCCCTCATGTTGCTTGTCCACGTTCCCACAGCAACAGGATAAAACAAGAGGAAGGAGGAGCAGACTGCTCCGTTTCAGAACTCAAAAACGTGTTTTTAGAACAACACAATACTGCCTCATCAAAGTTGGTATGGTGACTTTATACATTGTCAGATACTTGAACGTGTCCATTATATTATCATCACTTTATCCAAATCCAGCTCAAGTGGAGTTAGGAGGCTTTTTTACCATTAATGTGGAGATTTTGTCATTCTAATTAATAATGGACAAACCATCTAACTCCACAAGTTGGAGTTAGGTGGTTTGAACGACAGTTTGAAGATCCAATGGGGGGGGGTTCCAGGGTCCGTGGCCAAATTCATATCATTTTGGGGGTCCTTGACATGAAAAAGTTTGAGAACCACTGCCATAAACCATGTACCATTCACCATGCACCATGCTCAACAGTATTGCCAGGTATGAGGCTCATACAAAGAAGTTGTGTGGATACAATGTTCATAATGTAAAGCGCTGAATGGATTTAGGGGCCAAAATACATGTACATGTCTTTATCTTGTGCTACATCGTGAAGCGTCCAGACCTCTCAGGTCATCTGGGACACGTCTGCTTCCTGAGTCAGAACAAAACGTGGAGAACCATAGCGTTGAATTTGTATTCACCACATATCTGGAACAGACTCCCAGAAAACTGCAGGCCGGCTACAACTTTCAGTTCTCTTAAATCAAAGCTAAAGACCTTTATTTTTGTCGCTGCCTCTTACTGACATTTTTAAATACTTTCTTATGCACTGTAGCTTTATTCTCTGATTTGTTTCTGTTTTGTTTTTACTTATTCCTTTGTATCTCCACAAAGCAAGGCCAGGGGGAGATTGTGTTTGTGCACACTGCCAGTAGTAAGGAAGTACCTCAATTGCATATTTTTCACATATTGTGTATATGTTTTACACACATACTGTGCTGTAATGTACGTTGGCAGTCAGACCGTGTGTTGTTGTAATGAGATATTTACAATGGAGATGGATACTGGCGCACACGCACGCACGCACGCACGCACGCACGCACGCACGCACGCACGCACGCACGCACACACACACACACACACACACACACACACACACACACACACACACACACACACACACCACACACTCAAAATGTTACAATGCCGGATCTCAGACAATAAACTGAAGTGTCCAGGAAACAGAGAGAGAGAAAGACAGAAATTATGGAATTAGTCAGTCAGTCAGACAGACAGACAGACAGACAGACAGACAGACAGACAGACAGACAGACAGAGTTGCAGTCCTCTCTCTCTCCCCATCACCAGCAGCCTGTGTGTGAGCAGCATGTTTGAACAAAATGGCCGCTGTGTCTAATTGTTGGACCAGCCTTTGTCATCAGCCTTCATCACGGATGATTATCTGCCAAGATAACTGTCCTCAGCCCGCCGCCCCTTGGCTGACACACGCACACGCACGCGCACGCACGCACGCACGCACGCACGCACGCACGCACGCACGCACGCACGCACGCACGCACACACACACACACACACACACACACACACACACACACACACAAACCTTTGTATTAATGCACTTGTGAGGACATTTTAGGATGGCGATGTTACGAGTGCCATTTACATTTCTTTTTTACCTTAAATGTAAACCCGAAAATAGCGGATGTACAAGCTCGCAACGCCTCCCTGAGCTTGTAGATCCGCAACTAAGTCAACTAAATCAGGTAAATCAGGTATAACTGTGACCGTAACCCCTACACATGACCTCTGAATACCCAATCATAACTCTAACCTCAACCTGAATCTTTTCCTAATTGTACATGCAAGCCTAACTCCCTAAATCTTTTCTTTAACCTGAAAACAACCAGGAATATTGTCCTCACAATGATGTTTTTTCCCTTTTCTGTTTTCTCTACAATGCTTCTTTTTAATATATTTTTGTCTAAAATAGCAGATCTAGAGGTTAAAGATCTGCAATTTTTCGGTGCATTACACTGGCATGCAACTAAGTATTAAATCATGTTTAACTCTAATTCCAACCCCCTAAATCTAACATCTAAATGTCTAATCCTAATCCTAAACCCAACCTGCCTTTTTTTCTAATTGTAAACCTCTCTAAAAATCGGTTTTATCCATGAACCATTTTCCTTGTCCTCACAACGTCTATTTCTCTCATTTTACTATACTTGTTGGGACATTTGGTCCTCATAAGTATAGTAATGCAAACACACACTAGGGCATTCACGAATAGTGATTTTTAGTATTCGAATTATTCGACCTATAAGTATTCGAATATTCGATTAATCGATTTGATTATAAAAAATAAAATAATAAAAAAATAAAAAATAAAAAAAATAAAAAGTTTTTTTTTTTTTTTTTTTTTTTCAATGACATTGATGACTGGACTCAAGGAATGCGAGTTGACGTCACACCAGAGCTCACAGCTGCGTGTCTGCTGCAGAAAAGCCACAAAAAAAAAAAATCTAAAAAAAAAAAAAAAAAAAAACACTTTTTTTTTTTTTTTTTTTTTATCGAATAATCGAATAGTGGTTTGATAGTCGAATAGTCGGTTTGATAGTCGAATATTCGAATATTCGATTATTCTGTTAATGCCCTAACACACACACACACACACACGCACACGCACACGCACACGCACAGACACAGACACAGACACACACACACACACACACACACACACACACACACACACACACACACACGAACACGAACACGAACACACACAAACATACAGTACACACGCGCGCACAAACGTACACCGTTACACCTTTCCCAGCCATATCTAATAGGTTTAATAGGGAGTGATAATAATGAGCGTAAAGCTTGGTTCATCAGCATCATATTATCATGTGGTCGTATATGAAAGGCTCAGAGGAACATTAAAGAAAGCCCTCGGAATAATGGCTCCTCCAAACATAATTGCTTGGCAGCTAAATTGGCCCGGGCCCAATTATGACATTTTCCATTCAATTTACATGGTAATGTGTTGCGCGTGTCACTCAACTTCCAAACCTCTCTCACCTGTCTGTCTGTCTGTCTGTCTGTCTGTCTGTCTGCCTGTCCGTCTGTCCTTCCTAACCCTCACTCTGTCTGTATGGTCTCTAGTAGTTATAGGGGTGGCATGATAACATCATTGCCATGGTTGCCGGTTTGAATCCCAGACATAGTTATTTATTATAATTTGTTTGGCTTTTATGCCTTTATTGATAGGATAGGATCGTAGGCTGACAGGAAATGGGGAGAAAGATGCGGGGTGACATGCAGCAAAGGCCGTCGGGAATCTGGACTCGAACCTGCGACAGGCTACTTTAGAGCCCAGGTGCCTGGACCGGTACGCCAGCGGTCCAGGCCCAGACATATGTTATACGGATGTGTATGAGTGACTGAATTGTGAGGCACCATTGTGTACACCATTGAAGCAGATGTTACCGCACATGACTGATTTTCAATTTATTATATTTTGTTGATGTAATCGATAAATAGAGTTCGATTAACTGTTGCACCTGTGATACATGATGGCCATTTTCTGACCAGTACTTATACACGGACACCAATGGTTATTGCATCTCTCAGCCAGACATATTGGGAACGCACGCCGCTCCGCCATTTGACCATTTTCCGTTACATGGAAATCCCTGATATCATCAGTGTTCTATATTAAAATTGTCTAGTGGGTGGACGTCACAAACGTACCGCTGCTCCGATCCACACCAAACTTGGCACCAACACTGGTCAGGGGTCAGCCATCAGAATAGCCACACCAGGGACCATGTGTGGCATCCAGTGTGACCACGTGTGCCACAGCGCCCCCTCTGTGTTCCTAGTGGCTGGGATTTAAACAGCCATAACTCGCGTTCCCAGCATGCTAAATGCCCCGAACTTGGTAGGTGCTCTTAGATGGCCAATAGGGACAGCATGTAATTGCTTAAGCCCTGCCTCCTCTGTGTTCCAATTGGTTGGGCTGTAAACAGCCATGACTCCAGTTCCCAGCATGCTAAACGCCGCGAACTTGGTAGGTGCTCTTAAACGGCCAATAGAGACAGGCTGTTATTGCTTAAGCCCCGCCCCCTCTGTGTTCCTATTGGCTGGGCTTTAAACAGCCATAACACGAGTTCCCAGCCTGCTAAAGGCCCCAAACTTGGTGGGTGCTCTCAGACGGCTAATATAGGGACGGGCTGTAATTTGCTGATGCCCCACCCCTCTGTGTTCCTATTGGCTGGGCTTTAAACAGCCATAACTCCATTGGCAGACCTGGACAACCGCTAATACGACCCACTTCACGCCTGGCACCGCACTGCCTCGGGTGCTCTGTGATATACGCACACCAGGTTCGAAGTCGATTGGTCAGACGGTTCTTGGGATACGTGGGGGACGGATACACACACATTTACACACTCTCACAAGCAAGGATTTGTGTAATTTATAGAAGGATTTGCTGGCAAATCAAACATACCTGTATACTGGAGTTAACTGAAGTTATGTGCTGTGACTGTGAGCGTTTTAACCTCTTGAACCCCATATTCTAAAATAGCAGATCTACAAGCTCACAATGTGTCGCATTGTGAGCATTGCAGATTTGGCGTAGACGGAATAAGTGGTCCGAATACAGTTGTAACTCAACTCCAGTTCTCTTAAGACTCACAGGCGTTTAAGTGGTTAAAGATATTAAGGAGGCTCTGATATTCGAGTGTGAATCCTCAACAGCCCGGAACTTATTCAATGCCCCGGGGTTGATAAACACCAGTGTGAAATGAGGTTACGCTAGCCCTGGGCTTTCTGTAGCCTATAGGGTTTAGATCAGCCCCGGGGCTTTTACACATGCAGAGTGTGAAGGTCCTTAAATGATTCATGGGCACAGTGGCTTTGGTTCACTGAGGCGTCTGCACAGAGACTAAGATATCTTCTGGGTTTTGGCCCATCCGAGAACTTATATTTGAATAAAGCAGAAGCTTAAGTTAGCTGCTGTTTTCTCTCAATGTGGGGGGTCCTGAAGACCCCCAGGGGTCCCTGGGGGGGGGGGGGGGTTTCAGCTAAACGATTGATAGTTAGGAACCAAACAGAGAATTACAGTTCTGTAACATTTGGTTCCATTTGTACACTCTCAGAGTTAAATTAACGCTCAAGATTTCATTCTAAATGGGGGTCCTCCCCTGCATATCTCGCTAGACGTCCCAACTGATCAACTCAACTCTCTCTCTCTCTCTCTCTCTCTCTCTCTCTCTCTCTCTCTCTCTCTCTCTCTCTCTCTCTCTCTCTCTCTCTCTCTCTCTCAGATGGATCATGACCCTAGGAGTCCAGCCTACATCGCCACCCAAGGACCTCTTCCCTCTACGGTGGCCGACTTCTGGCAGGTAAAGAGCACGCACGCGCGCACACACACACACACACACACACACACACACCACACGCACGCACGCACGCACGCACGCACGCACGCACGCACGCACGCACGCACGCACGCACGCACGCACGCACACACACACACACACACACGCGCTGTTACATCTCAACCTAATGGTCGGGGGGCGGTCGGGGGGCGGTCCCCCACACACACCTCTTTGACCTCACTGACCCTACCGGCAACCTCTGACCCTGTAAGGACACTGGGGTTTCGACCCCCCCCCCCCCCCCCAGAAAATGGAGGGAACAGTTTAAACACTTGAGCACCATTTTGTTTTTTTGGGGGTAATTTGAAAACAGCCGATGAAACAAGCTCACAGTGCGTAGTGGAGCTCTGTGACACGTTGTCCATGTACAGCACTGAAGTATCCCTGAATCATACTTGGCAACGAGAATGCCTCACCCAGTGGGTGGGTGGGTGGTTTCTTTGCCCCTACCCCACCTACACCCCATCCCCAGCCCACAATCCCCTGCCTCTCTGTCATTCACTAATATCTCTCTCTCTCTCTCTCTCGCTCTCTCTCTCTCTCTCTCTCTCTCTCTCTCTCTCTCTCTCTCTCTCTCTCTCTCTCTCTCTCTCTCTGATGCTTCTCTTTCACAGAATGAAAAGGATTTAGTGGGGGATTTTTTTCTTTTTCTTGAGGTGGTGGTGGCGGGGGCGGGCAGGAGGGGGGGTGCAGGGTCACCCCGTCCATTCTTCCATGGTTGCTCCTTCCTCTTAGAAAGAGCTCCATGCATTCAGGGTTCACAGTGTGTTGCGCTCTCTCTCTCTCTCTCTCTCTCTCTCTCTCTTTCTCTCTCTCTCGCTCTCTCTCTCTCTCTCTCTTTCTCTCTCTCTCTCTCTCTCTCTCTCTCTCTCTCTCTCTCTCTCTCTCTCTCTCTCTCTCTCTCTCTCTCTTTTCACCACCTGTTCTGTCCTGCACTGCTCTCACTCCACTACCCTGTCTGTCTGTCTGTCTGTCTGTCTGTCTGTCTGTCTGTCTGTCTGTCTGTCTGTCTGTCTGTCTGTCTGTCTGTCTGTCTCTCTCATGTCCTCTTGCTTCCCACTTTCCTCTCTATCACTTTACTGTTACGAGTTTCTCTCATTAGCTCTCTGTCTCTGTATTGTTGATTATCTGTGTGGTGTGGTGTGGTGTGGTGTGGTGTGGTGTGGTGTGTGTGTGTGTGTGTGTGTGTGTGTGTGTGTGTGTGTGTGTGTGTGTGTGTGTGTGTGTGTGTGTGTGTGTGTGTGTGTGTGTGCGTGCGTGCGTGCGTGCGTGCGTGCGTGCGTGGTGTGTGGTTCTGTGTAGGGTTGTGCTGTGTGTAGTTGAACTAGTGGACCGTAATGTTTGCAGTGGAGTGTTTGTCACATTTGAACAAACTTCTCTGATTAAAAGCAAACACTTCCTCATCTCTCTCTATCTCTCTCTCTCTCTCTCTCTCTCTCTCTCTCTCTCTCTCTCTCTCTCTCTCTCTCTCCCGACACTCCCAGAGGAGCTCTCACTACATCGATCCACTTCACACCTCCCAAAATGCACTGTCATGCTCTGAGATGAGCGTGTGTGTGTGTGTGTGTGTGTGTGTGTGTGTGTGTGTGTGTGTGTGTGTGTGTGTGTGTGTGTGAGAGTGCGGGTGTGCATGCGTGCGTGGGCGGAATCGTGTGTGGTATCTCAAAAGCCAGCAGCAATTAAAGTGGACTAAGTCCATGGCCAGAAGGTATATCAGGTATGTCAGCGCTCCAGACGGCAACACTGGCAGGTCGGCGGCCATTTCCATTGTCTCCTTAATAAAGGAGGGAGGGGCGCTTGTTTTATGACTTCCATTAGCACACCATGGCTGTTACTCCTCACTGCCCTCTCCTCTCCTCTCCTCTCCTCTCCTCTCCTCTCCTCTCCTCTCCTCTCCTCTCCTCTCCCAGTGGTGTAAAGTAACAAAGTACATTTACTCAAGTACTGTACCGAAGTACATTTTTGAGGTACTTTTACTTTACTGGAGTATTTCCAATTGTTTTTTGTACTTGTACTTTTTAACCACTTTAGCCCTATTTGATACCTAGGCTATTTGAAAATAGCCGATCGTTGTGAGCTTGTAGATCTGCTATTTTCAAACATTTTAGTACTTTCACTTTTGGTACTTGAAGTACATTTTGATACCAATGCTTTTGTACTTTTGCTCAAGTAAATTTTTAATTCCGGACTTTTACTTGTAACAGAGTACTTCTACTTTGCAGTATTGATACTTTTACTTAAGTAAAACATTTGAGTACTCTTTCCACCACTGTCCTCCCCTCATCCTCTCCTCCCCTTCGCCTCCCTTTCTCCTCTAATCTCCTCCCCTCCCCTCTCCTCTGAACCATGACAGTATGACTGTCGACAGGTGAGAATATGAAGTGTCTGAGGCGTCTGTCTGCTGGTGGAACGTCTCAGATGGCAGACGACAGGTCGCCAGACACCAATTAGTTTTACTTTCTTTCCAGTGGCCGATTTATGACGTTTGTAATGGAGAATGGAGGATCTGTGTTAACAAATGGATTTGTAAATGGCAGCCGCCTAGGCCTACTGCCTATATTAGTAGTAAAGTATATTTCGTATCTGTCAGGCAGAAACCTTGTGTATCCATATTTCCATTTATTTTTTTGGGCGATCTACACAAGCTCAACACGTGCTGCATCGTGACACGTGTTGAGCTTGTAGATCTGCTATTTTTGCTATTTTTGGGTGTGTGTGTGCGTATTTGCGTGTGTGTGTGTGCGTGCTTGTGTGTGTGTGTGTGTGTGTAAGTAGCTTTGAGAACCAAGGGTTCCCGAGCCATGTGGCAGGAGCCTATCTCCTGTTTCTTTAGCGTGTGCGTGGGACCCCCTGTACATGACACTAGTATGTCACAGGGACTTATCCCCCCATAGACGGATTTCCGCGCGACGTCATCACAGAGCAGAATGCGCAATCTGCGCATGCTCGGGGGAAACGAATTGTTGCGCCGTTCACTCTGTTGTTATGTTCGGGAGTTAGATAGCCATAATTCTGCTATTAGAGGCATAATAGGCATAATGCTGCTATTATATACAAACAGATCCAACTTCCAACAAATCATTTTTATTGAGTAAACAAGGTATTACAAACTGCATAATTTAATCTACTTTCATTAAACCCGGTGAAGATCATTTCTTTTATGAATGGACATTTGACCAGAGCTGCTGCGGGTAATGGCGCCCTCTATAGGCTTACCCCTCCTCTGCGCGGTCATATCCTCTCAATGTTTACAAACATGAAACCTGTCTATAGGCCCTATGCACAGCAGCCATATTGTAAGACATTCACAGGTGTTATCAATGATACTAATGAAGGCTCTGTTCCATTCTGGTCAAACAGAGTCAGGGTGCTGATATTGTGCATGTTGGCTCACTGGAAACACTCCCAAATGGCCCTTTACGGGTGTGTAACTCTGAGAGTGTACAAATGGAACCAAATGGACCCGAGTTATGGGGGTCGTAGAAATCTGAAATTCAAAAATCTGAGAACTTTACTGTGCTACACTAAATGGAACAGAGCCTTCATTGGTATCACTGGTAACACCTGTGAAGGAAGTGATAATATGGCTGCTGTGCATATAGAGCCTATCCACCCAGTGATGCTGAGTGCCAAGCAGGGAGGCATTGGGTCCCATTTGTTTCATAGTCTTTGGTATGACTTGACATATTTGACATACTGGAAGTCAATGGGGCGGGGACGACTGACGTCATAGATGAGTGGTTTTCAACCCTTTTCATATCAAGGTCCATTATTTAATGGGCATTTGAGCCACGGATTCATCACCGTTTGATGAGATTCAGACTCTCAGACCCAAAACGTAGAATATTTTGTTGTCGTTGGATGAGATTTGTCCACAATTCCATGCTGTATTGATGTTGGTATAGCAGAGACCACATGCACAACAATTCTTTAATTAAGTAATGCAGATGTTTAACAATAATTGAACTCTTGTTTGAGAGCGTAAAATGAAACCAAATGGACCCGTGAAATGTGGATCCACATTTCCTACTTACTAAAATAAAATAAATGTTAAAAGGTGAAAGCCCATTTCTGTTTGCTCGGTAACAGGGCTCTCGGGTTCTATCCAGCTCTTTAGTAGACAAAAAAAAACAAAAATACATTTTCATTTCAGATACCAATTAGATCCAATCAGTAGAGTACGAATCAGACTTCAGTTCAAGCAGGCTCGTTTGTTCTCCAACACCTGCTGACGTTTCAAAAGAGAAACTCAGAGGTTCAAAGAGAGAGAGAGAAGAACCGGCGCTCTCTGCATGTCAGCAGACAATTACCAGACCTTACGACACAAAATGGAGGCGTTCTCACTCTGCCTGTGTGTGCTTGCAGTGGTGTAAACTTTTGAACTTAAGTACAGTACTTGAGTAAATGTACTTAGTTACGTTACACTGTAAAGTAAATATACATTTACTCAAGTACTGTACTTAAGTTCAATTTTGAGGTATTTTTTTACTTTACTGGAGTATTTCAAATTATTATTACAAAACATACATTAACCACTTTACAGCTCTGTATACATTTCGGCCATTTTAAAATAGCCGATCTCACAAGCTCATCGCAACTCATTGTGAGCTTGTAGATCTGCTATTTTCCGGCGTTATAGGCTTACGCGGTTAAAAATGAAAAATAGAGACCGATAAAAGAAAAAAAATGGCATTCGTAAAATCGGCGTCCTGAAATGGTGATGTCCTCACAAGTATAGTATAACGTGTGTGTGTGTCCTGTTGTGTGCAGATGGTGTGGGAGAACGGCTGCGTGGTCATCGTCATGCTGACGCCTCTGACTGAGAGCGGCCTGAAGCAGTGCTACCACTACTGGCCCGACGAGGGCTCCAACCTCTACCACATCTACGAGGTAAGGAAGACACACCTGGCCCTCGACCACTTCAACCCTATGGGGGTTTGACCGGAGTCCCTCAGGGCTCTACACTAGTGTACTTTCAGTTTTCTATTGTCACGGGGAAAGCTTTCTCTTAACCCATTAAGACCTGGAACGCATCTGTGTCACTTTAAATTTCTTTGGCTATTCAAAAATAGCAGATATACAAGCTCATAGCGCGGCACCGAGTGCCGCGCTATGAGCTTGTAGATCTGCTATTTTTGAAAAAATAAATCTCAAAATTCGCAAAATTCGTTAATATAGCGTCACAATCATTTTAACCACTTTAACCATATTTTGTACTTTGGCTATTCAAAAATAGCAGATATACAAGCTCATTGAAAAATCCCAGGCACAAAATATTGTTGAGGGGGGCGGGGGTCCGCAGCCAAATACATTCATTTTTGGGGTCCTTGACGTGAAACAGTTTGAGAACCACTGCTTCAGACATGGTATCCGAAGACGCTAAAAAAAAACGCTTTCAGTGGACACTAAATGAAGAGGTATTCAGGAGCTACTCTGGCTTTGTGACATTTGTGCGTGCGTGCGTGTCCTCTGCAGGTGAACCTGGTGTCGGAACACATCTGGTGCGACGACTTCCTGGTTCGTAGCTTCTACCTGAAGAACATGCAGACCAACGAGACTCGAACCGTCACCCAGTTCCACTTCCTCACCTGGCTCAACAGCGCCGTGCCCGAGTCCAGCCGCACCCTGCTCGACTTCCGCAGGTAGGAGCGGACTTAAGACAGGTTTTAAGCAACTTAAAGGCGGTGTAAGTGATATTTTCCTCGTTAAAATAAGTGTTAAATAGCTCTACATTATGATGGTAATCATTGCTATAGAGTGTTTGTTCAGTAACAAGGGTCTCCCTGTATCTCCAGCTCTTTAGGAAACAGAAAATACATTTTCAGGTCAGGACACCAATTTTATCCAATTAAGGGAGAGATTTCATACAGGATACGTGATAAACAAGTGCAATTGGAAGTGATGAAACCGACAAAATTGGTTACAAGTACATTGGTGTCTCACCTAAAAATGTATGTTCTGTTTACTGAAAAGCTGAAGAGACAGGGATAACTCTGTAACTAAGCAAACTTTATATAGCAATGATTACTGTCAGAATATAGAGCTTTAACTTTTTTTAAACAAAAATGGTTTTGTTTTTCTTACCACAAAATATCACATACGAATGACCTCGACACAAATGGAAGACGTTTGAAGAGGACAAGAGACGAAGACATTTTGAGGAAATGTTGAAAAACCTGAGCATTTAGCTTTTCAGTCGGGAGCCTTCAGAACAGTTGATTCGATTCCACAGAGTTATGGCTTCTGTTTGCGACACACGTTTTTGTATTTTCTCATTTCATTCCTTTTGTATTTTTTGGCTGTTTTGTACCGTATTCATCTGTATTAGTCTTTATAGAGACGTAAGAGAAAGGGACAGAAAAAGCTCTGAGATCTTAGTTAGTCAGCGGTAGAGTACATCTCTCTGCTTCTTAAAGATGTCAGTCTTTGTTGCGGCCAAGGTTATTATAGCTTTGAATGTTTCATTCGTTTTTTATTTTCATTTTGTTAGGACTTTCTGTTTTCAATTTCATTCGTTTTGGACGTGGGTTAGCTGGTTTAGTTTTTATTTTGTGGAAAGGGATTAGTTTTAGTTTAGGTTTTATTAGTTTTAGTGTTAGTTTTATAGTAATGAGGTATTTTTCAGGGGCGAGATTCAAAAAGTTCCTAAAAATAATGAAAATAGCAACTCCAGAAGCTCACAACGTCGCGATGTGACTTGTTCAGAACAGAGTAGTTGACTTTGCTTTTTTACAGGTTGTATCATTTTAAATCTCTAAAGCCTCGTTCCGACCAAAGATTTGTGACGAGACCATTTGTAATTTGTCTACAAGCTCACAAATAGCCTAAAAAATATCCAATACCCAAAAATAGCCGACCTACAAGCTCCCAATGTGCTGTATTTTTCCCGTGCGACACCATCTTACAACGCAGCATAGAACGGGAAATCATATTGGTCTGAATTATCTTTTTAAAGCGCAAGTTTAGAATAACAAAAGAAAACGCACTGAAGAACATAGGAGTCCAGACGTGCGATGGGCTTCACATAAGTAAGACTGTCTAAGACACCAGACACATTTATAAAGGTTCTGTACGGAGACCAGTGGTGGAAAAAGTACTACATTTTACTCAAGTACTCAATTCTTTTACTTAAGTAAAAGTATCAATACTGCAATGTAGAAATACTCTGTTACAAGTAAAAGTCTGGAATTCAAAATTGACATGAGTAAAAGTACAAAAGTATTGGTATCAACATGTACTTAAAGTACCAAAAGTAAAAGTACTAATTATGCAGAATGTTTAATTTCACAAGTCTTCAAATGTGTGAAATTAATACAAATCCTTTGAAAATAGCAGATCTACAAGCTCACAATGCGTCGCAAACCGACGCATTGTGAGCTTGTAGATCGAGATAGATGAGCTTGTAGATCGGCTATTTTCAAATGCCCAAAATGTATATAGGGTTGAACTGATTAATGTACAGCATGTTTTGTAATAATGATCCAAATCTACATAGTAACTAGTAACTAAAGTTTTCAAATAATTGTAGTGGAGTAAAAACTACAAGATTTGCCTCTGAGATGCAGTGGAGTAGAAGTAAAAGCACTGAAAATTGGAAGCACTCCAGTAAAGTCAAAAATACCTCAAAATTGTACTTAAGTACAGTACTCGAGTAAACGTATACTTAGTTACTTTACACCACTGAGACTCGAGACTTTTCCTCCTGGTTGCCCAAGGCAGCGTTATCTCTGTCCGCTGAGGCGTATGGCATCTTAAGCGCTGAGTGTGTGTGTGTGTGTGTGTGTGGATATAGACCAGTGGCCTCCAGCACCCGCTCTCATTCCCTTCTAAAGATCCATATGTTTTGAGACTCCTG
>NC_139942.1:14600549-14650739 GCF_963454915.1 Gymnoscopelus microlampas
TTAACATTTTTTAAAAGAGAGTGTACAAATGGAACCAAATGGACCCTAACGGGTCCAATTGGTTCCATTTGTACACTCTCTGAGTTACAGACCCATAAGGATCCATTTGGTTCCTCACTATCCCCTGGAACCCCTGGAACTCCCTCAAGGACCCCTGGGGGTCCCCGGACCCCACTTTGAGAACCAATGTTATAGGCCATGAACCCCCATTGGATACCATTTTACCATCCTTGGGACCCCACCTACACTGTTAATTTAACTCTGAGGAAATGGAACCAATTTGGTTCCATTCGTGCACTCTCAATAGTTACAGAAACCGTTAAGGGTCCATTTGGTTCCATTTGGACACTCTCAGAGTTACAGAACCGTATTCCTAGATCGGTTGTTCTCGAACATTTTCATGTCAAGGACCCATCAGTCGATGAATTTAGCTACGGATCCCATCTCAAAAGATTTGATCAACATTTATTTAAGGAAGTTAAACAGATGTGGACGCTATGTTAACTCATTTGGCTGGGGACCCCCCTGGAGGTCCCCGGAACCCCACTTTGAGCACCAATGCTCAAATGCCATTCCATTTAATGTATTCCATTTGTGTGTTGTAGTGCGGTGCAGTGGAAGGAACAGTACTAGCGCACTGACGTACCCCTGCTCCATGTCGACAGGGTGAATGTGTTTTATTAATAATTCCATCTGATGATGAAATCACGACAGTAGGCTACAGTATACTGAACACACGGTACATCAGTTCCTATACACAGTAAAAATCCTCAGTGGTATTTTAACCACTCAGTAAGTTATACTTAGAAGCTTGTAGTATGTGTGTGTGTGTGTGTGTGTGTGTGTGTGTGTGTGTGTGTGTGTGTGTGTGTGAGTGATGTAGAGACTGAAGAGGTGAGTGCTAGTGGGTGAGGTGGAGTCTGAACATGAGTGCTAGGGGGTGAGGTGGAGTCTGAAGAGGTCAGTCTTCAGATTGTTTGATTGAATGCTTTATTTAGAAGTTTGCAGAAAAAAAGCACATGAAAGTACAGTTTAAATACAAGGTCAACTAAATAGGATTGAAAAGCCCATGAAAGCCTAATGGCGTGTTTCAAATGGGGTCCCCATGTACTCAATCCATAGTGACATTAAATGACAGACGCTATTATGCAGAACATCATATAAACAGTTTACAAATTGAAAAATAAGAAAAACAAAAATATGTACAGTAGAAAGTTCGAGAAAAAAAAGGGGGGTGGGGGGTTACGGCAGAACATTGGGAGTGAGTCTGCAGTTCTGACTGCAGTGGGGAGTTTATTCAGCAACGATATACCACATACAGTACCACCACTTTAACATCTAACAAAAAACATAAACTTACGACTTACGTCAACCAAGATATATTTTATAATGACACGTCAAGATGTTTACATAGATTATTGGTGGATAGTGTTATTATTTAGTTTATTATTTAGTGGTGTGGTCTTGAAAAGGAATCAGAGATGGATTGCCTGCCAGGATTGAACTCTCACGGCCTTGATCCCTGCTCGGCGGTGAAAGGCATTGTGGGTATAGGCCTCAGCGCGCTCTTTGATGTGAGGGATCTCTGGGGTTCAATCACATCTGGCGTCGGAATGTATCGCAACACACACACACACACACACACACACACACACACACACACACACACACACACACACACACACACACACACACACACACACACACACACACACACACACACACACACACACACAGTATACAGTATATATATAAATATATATATATATACACACCTAGACGTCCTGACTCTCCAAACTAGTTCGGAAAGCCTGTCCGAACGTGACGTTTTTTTCCGGTGTGGGGAGGAGCATGCATTGGCTTTTAATGACGTTCAACATATCACATGCTCTAAGCTACGGTAAGGGGTATTTACAGATTTAAAGCTACAGTAAGGGGTATTTACAGATTGAATGCAGTCTATGTTTGTCATTGTTCAGGGCTCTGACAGCCTCAGGAAAAGAAAAAAAAAGAAAGAAGAAGAAGAAACCTTGCTGAGTATTGAGCCCAGAGCTTTTTTGGAGACACCTTTCGGGTGTTTGTCTGTCCTTCACATTGGATGTCTGTTTTAAACTAGCCACTATACCAGACGGGTGGAGTTTACCATTGAATTCCTTAAGGCGTGATGTACAATAGCATTTAGCTAAAGTGATGTTTCACAGTGTTCCTCAAAGTTGGGTGCAGGGACCACCAGCGGTCCAAATCAACCCTTACAGGTCTTTAACTCTGAGAGTGTACAAATAGAACCATATGGACCCGTAACCATTTGTACACTCTCAGAGTTTGGACCGCTGGTGGTCCCCAAACACAGCATTGAGAACCAGCGCTGGATGTATGTAGTGTCTGTGTGTGTTGTTACTGATGTTTGTATTATTGGTGTTCTGTTAACATTAAACTGTGTGCGTGCGTGCGTGTGTGCGTGTGCGCGTGCGTGCGTGTGTGTGTGTGTGTGCGTGCGCGTGCGTGCGTGCGTATTACCACTGCACTTATTAACCTAAAACCTTGCCTGTGCTTTTTCTTCTGTTTACAGAAAAGTTAACAAGTGCTACAGGGGGCGCTCTTGTCCTATCATAGTCCACTGCAGGCAAGTATTCGCCATAATCATATGACGTTATTCTGTTTGATTTGCACACTATTCGGGGCTTGTCAAAACCACTTCAAAACATTTTCTTTAAATAAAAAAAAAACATAAGAAGTGCTCACGTTGTGTCTACGCCTGTAGATTGTGCCTTATGTAACCACTTAACACGGCGGCATAAACACATCACAAACGCATCAGAAATGCAAATAACTTCAATGGGACCACGGCCAGGTTAGTTTGACGACTTTAACTTTCTTATTAACTATCTGTCACTTGTGAAGGGTTTGGGGAAGACGAGCAACCATTAATTAATTGGAGGAGAACGATCAGATGAAACGTCTAATTTCAACTTGACAAACTGTCCAACACAGTGTGAGAGAGAGAGACTTTTAATTGGAGACCTTGGAGTCTGTCAGAGAGAGAGAGAGAGAGAGAGAGAGAGAGAGAGAGAGAGAGAGAGAGAGAGAGAGAGAGAGAGAGAGAGAGAGAGAGAGAGAGAGAGAGAGAGAGAGAGACAGAGAGACAGACAGACAGACAGACACAGAGGGAGAGAGACAGACAAAGAGAGGGAGAGAGACACACAGAGAGGGAGAGAGACAGACAGACAGACAGACAGATAGACAGAGAAAGCGAGAGCTGTAGTGCGTGCGTGCCCGCATGCGTGCGTGCGTGTGTGCGTGCGAGAGAGAGCCTGACAGCATTAGAATAAGATTACAGTGTCTCATTTCACAAAATGTCTCCCCTTCATCCAGAGAGCTGAGGGAAGGAACTGGTCAAAACAACAGAGTTGGGAAGTAATCTGACGACATACATTAACCACTTAAGCCCTATTTTATGTTTTGGTTATTTGAAAACATCAGATCCCAAATGAATATGTATTAGACTGTGGACCCCCATCTGAAAATATATTGTGCCAGAGACCCCCATACAAGATTTGTTTTGGTAAAATATTTTTAAAATATTCCAAATTGTTTACATTATTTCACGATTTTTGGAAAATATCAGTCGCGATGCTGGTCTATAAACACTTAGTGTGTGTTTTAATGTATAATGTCTGTGTGTTCCAGTGATGGGGCGGGACGGAGTGGAACGTACGTTCTGATTGACATGGTCCTCAACAAGATGGCAAAAGGTGAGTGTCTCGTTTTTTTTTGTTGTTGTTTTTTTAAATCGGTATCGGCAAATATGCAGCCGATTTGTCCCTATTTTGGGCATGGCATTATAGGTGAACCATTATAAACTGTTTGTGAGGGGGGGGGGGGGGCATATTTAGTTGTTTACTCATAAGTAAAATGTTCTGAAATAGAAACTGTAATCAAATCCAACTTTTGCAAATTGATGTTCACTTATTGACAAAATATCAGTGTTGGACGGTCGGTGGTCTAGGACTCTTTCAAATCGGAGAAAGAGAGAGAGAGACAGAGAGAGAGACAGAGAGATATCTACAAGCTCATAGCGCGGCACTCAGTGCCGCGCTATGAGCTTGTAGATGAGCTTGTAGATGAGCTTGTAGATCTGCTATTTTGCTATTGCAGATCTACACGAGCTTGTAGATCTGCTATTTCTGAATAGTCAAAGCAATCTAAAAATGACACGGCTGCGTTCCAGGTCTTAATGGCTTAGGCCGTGTCCACAGGCTGGTGGTCAGGGGCTTGATGAGGATTACGGGGTTTGTCCAAGTGTAAAGGCAAAGCAGCTTGCAAAAACACTGCTCAATCCCCTCCATTAGGCTCTATTCACAGCAGCCATATTGTGAAGACATTCACAGGTGTTACCAATGATACTAATGAAGGCTCTGTTCCATTCTGGTCAAACAGAGTCAGGGTGCTGATATTGTGCATGTTGGCCCACTGGAAACACCAGTGGGTCTACAGTTGGGGTCCAGGGACCCTCATGGGCTTCCAAATGGCCCCTTACAGGTACGGGTCCATTTGGTTCCATTTGTACACTCTCAGAGTTATGGGGGTCGTGGAAACACTGTGCTACACTAAATGGAACAGAGCCTTCATTAGTATCATTGGTAACACCTGTGAATGTCTTCATAATATGGCTGCTGTGAATAGAGCCTATTGGCAGTCGCTCTATTTGGACCTTTGCTTTCTGTATCCAGAACTTTCCCCGGCATCCCAGCAATATGGCAGATGGAAGTGTATGACCTGTTACAGTATGTTGACTGTGAATGTGTACAAGTATGCTGTATTCTGTCAACTTGTTTGGACCCATTGCACCGAGACACATGTTATTTTGAGTATATGCACACGTATGACATCAGAGGCAATTCAAAAAAGAAAATTGGGCCCTTATTGTGTATGTGTTTCTTTTTGTTTATAAATGTGGACTCAAATAAAGGATTTAACCACTTATTAACCCATTAAGACCTGGAACTGTGTCATTTTTAGATTTGAGCTAAAAAGCATTATTTTACACTTTGGGCTTATTCAAAAATAGAAGATATACAAGCTCATAGCGCGGCACTCACGAGCTTGTAGATCTGCTATTTTTGAAAAATCGTGAAAATGTGTGCAAATCTTTGAATATATATATTTTTAAAGTGAACCGTTTTTAACTCAAATCTTTGCTTCTGGGGGTCCCTGGCACACAATATTTTGATGGGGGTCCGCGGCCAAATACATATAATTTTGGGGGTCCTTGACATTAAAAAGATTGAGCACCACTGATATAGAAACATACGTTTTTCAGAATACTGTTGAGATTTAGGAGACATGTAGAATCGGCTTCAGGTCTCAATGGGTTAAGATATTTAGACCGGGGAAAGAATCTGTGTCATTTTAGATTTCTTTGGCTATTCAAAAATAGCAGATATACAAGTTATTGTAAATCTACTATAAAAAAAAAATCGTGAAAATTGTGCAAATCTTTGAATATATATATATATATATATATATATATATTTATTTATTTTTCTATAAAAAAAACAAAAACAAAATATTTTTCAAAAAACCCAAGCATCCATACTGTGGGGAAAGCTTTCGCAGAAAATAGCCCGCTCGACAATCTTGTAGGTTTTTCTGTGAAAGCTCTCCCCACAATGACCAAAAACACTGAAAAGTCACTAGTATAGCGCCCTGAGGGACTCCGGTCAAACCATATAGGGTGTAAGGGGTTAAAATGTGTTTGTTTTTCAGGTGCCAAGGAGATCGACATTGCTGCCACCCTGGAGCACCTGAGAGACCAGAGGCCAGCCATGGTGCAAACCAAGGTACCTTTCACCCTGTTATGGCCTTATAGTTGTTCTTTAGTTATTTTGCAATAACTAAGTGAAAAAGATCTTCTATTTTTGAAAAATCGTGAAAATGTGTGCAAATCTTTGAATATATATGTTTTTTAACACATTGAGTGCCAAAAACAGTCCGGACCGTTTTTGAGAAGCTATGCGTTATCTGTCATAAACGGTCCGGACTGTTTTTGGCCCATTTAAAAAAAAAAAAAAAATTCCCACGTGGGGCGTTCTAACGAAACTTTGGGATCATCCAAGGAGTCGCTAAGAAGGAGAGGCCGGATGTGGATCCATGTCAAAAATGCCTCCGGTCGGCGGCCCCAATGTTAACTCCTTGACTAAAAGCTTAATATCTCCATTTCTTTTTAACGTGGTGGAAGTGAGACGTTTTCGATCGGCGATCACTCTGCAATGGAGGATCGCGTTCGAAATATTATTGTTCCAGGCGTTAGTCGGGACCCTCCGCCGTCTCGCACGCTTTGTTTACATGCACTTCCTCGTCGGGGCTTCTACAGCACGAAACATATCAGCGTAAGTGGATGGAAGATATGCTGGCACTAGATGTACCCTATTTTAATAAACCTCTGGCACACAATGTGTTAAAGCGAACATTTTTAACTCCAATATTTGCTTCTGGGGGTCCCTGAAACTAGATGTTTTGAGATGGGGGTCCACGGCGAAATACATATTTAATGTGAAATTTTTGTTCCAGGGACCCCCAGAAGCAATATTGGAGTTAAAAATGTTCGCTTTATATATACTGTATATATAATCCAAGATAATCAAAAGATAATCATATATTTGCAATCGCAGATCTACAAGCTCATAAAACGCGGAAAGGGGGAAAAAATAAACCTGTGTTCCAATGGATCCAATATAGTTATTATTTAGTCACAAGCTCTTGTTGATACTTTTCATTGGTTCAATAAAAAAACAGACACACTTAAGCACTTTCACTTAAAAACTCTTTCGAAAGTAGCGGAAACAGCCGATCCACTCAGCTCAAAACCCTCGTACGACACTCTTGTATGACAAAGCAGGGCATCATTCATTGCCCTGCTTTTACACACAAAAGGCTGAAATACAAGCTTTCCACGAGACGGCGCGTATTAACCCATTAAGACCTGGAACTGTGTCATTTTTTGATTTGAGCTAAAAGGCATTATTTTACACTTTGGCTATTCAAAAATAGCAGATCTACAAGCTCGTAGCGCGGCACCGAGTGCCGCGCTACGAGCTTGTAGATCTGCTATTTTTGAAAAATCGTGAAAATGTGTGCAAACCTTTGAATATATATATTTTTAAAGCGAGCATTTTTAACTCAAATAAATCATTGCCTCTGGGGGTCCCTGGAACTAAATATTTTGATGGGGGTCCGCGGCCAAATACATATCATTTTGGGGGGTCCTTGACATGAAAAAGATTGAGCACCACTGATATAGAAACATACGTTTTTCAGAAAACCGTTGGGATTTAGGAGACACGTAGAATCGGCTTCAGGTCTCAATGGGTTAAAGCGTGTTTGTAGGACGGCAAACCCCCGACCGCGGCGGCTGCAATAAATCGAGCGGTTTAAACGAACGTCCTCAAGTACAGAGATCATAGATTGTAAAGCATTTATTACGACCATACATCAAAGAGGGAGATGTGAGATATTAACCCGTTAAGACCGGGAACGCATCTGTGTCATTTTAAGATGTCTTTGGCTATTCAAAAATAGCAGATCTACAAGCTCGTAGCGCGGCACCGAGAGCTTGTAGATCTGCAATTTTAGAAAAATCTTGACATTTTTTTGCAAATATTTGAATATATATACATTTTTTAAACATTTTTAACTCATATCTTTTCTTCTGGGGGAAAATAAGCAGATCTACAAGCTCATAACGCGGCACTCGGTGCCGCGTTATGAGCTTGTAGATCTGCTATTTTTGAAAAATCTTGAAAATGTGTGCAAATCTTTTAAGGTATATATATTTTAAAGCGAACATTTTTAACTCAAATCTTTGCTTCTGGGGGTCCCTGGAACAAAATATTTTCAGATGGGGGTCCGCGGCCAAATACATAATCATTCTGGGGGTCCTTGACATGAAAAAGTTTGAGGACCACTGACTGCAACATAGGTTTAAGAAAAAAAATGTTAGAATACATTTTGTAGAATCGGTCTCGGGTCTTAATGGGTTAAAACGTGTATGATTGAGCGTGCGCTCTCTCTCTCCGCGGCTGCAATAAAGCGGCACTGTGCGCCCGACACCGAGCTCATAAAGACACGGCGGAGTGATCTGTGGGGGTAATTAGAGAGACAACAGTCGCCGCATCGATCCAGCGGTGCCTTTTATTATTATTAGCCCGTTCAATCCGGGACCGCGTCTGTGTCGTTTTTTCTTATTTCTTTGGCTGTTCTCAAAAAATAGCAGATCTACAAGCTCATAGCGCGGCACTCGGTGCCGCGCTATGAGCTTGTAGATCTGCTATTTTTTTTAAAGTCGTGGGAGTTTGTGCAAAGCTTTGAATGTATATTCTACAAATGTCTTCTAAATCCTAACTAATGTCTTCTAAATCATTTTATGTTGCTACATATCAGTGGTTCTCAGACTTTTTCAGGTCAAGGACCCCCAAAATGATATGCATTTGGCCGCGGACCCCCATCTCAAAATATTTTGTTCCAGGGACCCCCTCGAGAAGCAAAGATTTGACTTAAACATGTTCGCTTTAAAAAATATACTATATTCAAAGATTTGCACACATTTTCACGATTTTTCTAAGATAGCAGATCTACAAGTTCATAGCGCGGCACTATGAACTTCCAGATCTGCTATTTTTTCTAGTTGGCAAAGTATAAACTAATGGTTTAAGTGGTCACACGGATGCGTTCCCGGTTTGAATGGGTTAAACCACGGATCCTGAGCCGACCGCTATCGCCCGGCGGTCACATTGATTCTGGGAACACAGGCTCGCTAAGAAGTTTTAAGTTGATTCTAATTCTCTAAGATCACTGTTTCTCAACCATGGACCACCATGGTTGATAATTACATGGGGAAATGTTTAAACATGTAAATCTATCTATCTAGATATGTTTAAACAATATTTCATGAGTCAAGTAAATTTGCGTACATGCGTACATTTGAGTCAAGTACAGGAAGGCGTTCTTAAAGGGATAGTCCACCCACAAAATGACTTTTTTTTTAAATTAATGTGTCACCCCATGGAGACTTGAATTCATGGATATTGTTTTTGTTTTGTTATACGAGTCTCCTTTGTGTCTCCTACCGCACCGCTCCGGTCCGCTGGTCATCAAATTATTGGCATTCGACAAACTAAAAAATATCCATGAATTCAAGTCTCCATGGGGTGCCTAATCGATAGAATTTTTTTTTTGGGGGGGCTGAACTATCCCTTTAACATGCGAGGAAGAAGCTTGTCGTGTATTGTACGCTTTTGCTATATATTCTCTCTTCCTAATTTTCCTTGTCTGTCTGTCTCTCTCCCCCTCTCTCTCTCTCTCTCTCTCTCTCTCTCCCCCTCCCTTGCTCTCTCTCTCTCTCCAGGATCAGTTTGAGTTTGCATTGACGGCCGTAGCAGAGGAGGTGAACGTCATCCTCAAAGCGCTTCCTCAGTGAGAAGCAGTCGGCCTCCTCTCCTCTCCTCTCCTCTCCTCTCCTCTCCGTTCCTCTCTCTCTCTCTCGTTGTGAACGTGGTTCCATCCATACCTTTATATCTGTACGTAGACTAGACCCCCTAGAGTCTCCTTTATATCATCTCCAAGCATTTACAACGGATGGATTATATATTTTCTTTGGTTTCTGGACCTGCGCTGGAGACTGATTCGTTTTTATGCCGTGTGTGTGTGTGTGTGTGTGTGTGTGTGTGTGTGTGTGTGTGTGTGTGTGTGTGTGTGTGTGTGTGTGTGTGTGTGTGTGTGTGTGTGTGTGTGTGTGTGTGTGTGTGTGTGTGTGCGCGTGTGCGTGTGAATACAGTATCCGTGTCACATGAACATATTGATCAGTGGTGTGTGTGTGTTTTTTTCATTATGATATCATCATGTTACAACTTTAACATCAATCACCGATCCAAACCCCCGCCTGTTATCATTATGATTAGTATTGTTGTCATTACAAGCAATGAAGCCACTGGTATGAATAGATGGATAGAGGGAGTGGTTGTTTATTGGGGAGGGCCTGCCTTAATAAAACAGCACAATAACAACTGTCTGCTTGTCTGCAGAGAATGCCTTTTGAGTTGGCTGAGCCACTGTCTTGCCCCTTGCACGATGCTAAATCCCCAAATAGTGGGGTGCGCGACTTGGGCGCAAGATAGCGGGCCCAAAGTCACATTTTGGTGAAGTAGTAGGGGCTGCTAAGTGAAAAATTGTTACGCAGCGGATAAAAGCATGAAATTTGATACAGATGTCCCTTGGGTCATCCTAAAACATCCTAGAAGGGGTGCCCAAAAAAATCTTAAACAGGAAGTGAGTTATGGACAAAATCCAAAATGGCCACCTAAACTGTTGACCGTTGACTCAAAAGACACCAAAAGAATCTTCAAAAAGCGTACAATTTGGCACACATGTCCCTTAGGTCATCCTAAGACATCCTAGAAGGGGTGCCCAAAAAAATCTGAAACAGGAAGTGAGTTATTGACCAAATTGAAAATGGCCGCCTAGTGTTGTCGATTGACTCAAAAGACAACTAAAGAATCTCCAAAAAGCATAACATTTGGCACACATGTCCCTTGGGTCATCCTAAGACATCCTAGAAGGGGTGCCCAAAAAAGTCTTCAACAGGAAGTGAGTTATTGACAAAATTGAAAATGGCCGCCTACAGTGTTGGCGATTGGCTCAAAAAGCCTATAGAATCTCCAAAAAGCATACAATTTGGCATATATGTCCCTTGGGTCATCCTAACACATCCTAGAAGGGGTGCTCAAAATAATCTGAAACAGGAAGTGAGTTATTGACTAAATTGAAAATGGCCGCCTACAGTGTGAAAGATGATGCAAGATACCTAAAGAATCTCATAAAAGCATGAAATGTGGTACAAATGTCCCTTGGGTGATCTGAACGCATTCTACAAGGGGTGCCCAAAGAGGTTTTAAACAGGAAGTGACCGCCTAAAGCAATTGACACAAAAGAAAACATAAAGGGACGTCATAAAAGTGTACCATTTGGTACGTACATTGAGTGCTTCTTAATATATCCTAGAAGGGGTTATTTATTTGTTTGTTTGCTTGTTTATTAAACTTTTTAGGAAGGGACCATGTTGAAGAAATTCTAAATGGCTGTTTAAACAGTTGACCACGGCAGTCTGCATATTATGCAGACTCTACCTTCTGTTTTCATTTCTACATCAACCTTCTGTTTTCATTTCTACATCATCTTATCTATTTTACTTTCTGCATATTTTTTTTTATTTTACTCTTTGAATCTTCTTTATTTATCTAACTCTCTGCATATTCGTATTTATTTTACTCTGCATCTTATCTTACTCTGCATATTCTTATTTTACTCTCTGCATCTTATTTATTTTGCACTCTACATCTTCTTGCTGGTTTTACACTCTATCTTCTCATGTATTTTCTTCTTGATCATTACTGTTTTTTGTGATTAGTGTTTAGTAACTACATGTATTCATGTGTGCCATTTCACAATTACCAGCACATTGGCATAATGCTCTGCAAGGTAACCCAGCATCCCGGCATCTACACTTTCTCGAACAGAAGGGCTCAGCTTTGCAGCCACACTTGAGTTCTCTACAAACTTTGGCAGCCTCTGGCAAGAGTGTCCATAAAGGTGTCCACGAATCAGCGACTTTAAGCCATCCATATTTGTCAGGAGATGGTAGAGATTGCATAGCTTTCAGGCTTCTGGACCAAATGCCAGATTGGCAAACTGCTCGATTTGAATGTTGTAGCAGTGCAGCCCGTGGGGGAGGAGTGTTTTCCATTGAGAGACTATTAAAACCTTTTTTGGGCACCCCTTAAGATGCATTCAGATCACCCAAGGGACATTTGTACCAAATGTCATGCTTTTATGAGATTGTTTATGAGATTGTGTCTTTTGCATCATCTGTCAACACTGTACACGGCCATTTTCAATTTAGTCAATAACTCACTTCCTGTTTCAGATAATTTCAGGCACCCCTTCTAGGATGTCTTAGGATGACCCAAGAGACATGTATGCCAAATTGTATGCTTTTATGAGATTCTTTAGTTGTCTGTTGAGTCAATCGACAACACTGTAGGCGGTCATTTTCAATTTTGTCAATAACTCACTTCCTGTTTAAGATTTTTTTGGGCACCCCTTCTGGGATGTCTTGGGATGACCCAAGGGACATGTATGCCAAATTGTATGCTTTTATGAGATTCTTTAGTTGTCTTTTAAGTCAATCGATAACACTGGAAGCGGTCATTTTAAAATTTGTCAATAACTCACTTCCTGTTTAAGATTTTTTTGGGCACCCCTTCTAGGATGTCTTAGCATGACCAAAGGGACATGTGTGCCAAATTGTATGCTTTTTGGAGATTCTTTTGGTGTCTTTTGAGTCAACGGTCAACAGTTTAGGTGGCCATTTTGAATTTTGTCCATAACTCACTTCCTGTTTAAGATTTTTTTGGGCACCCCTTCTAGGATGTTTTAGGATGACCCAAGGGACATCTGTATCAAATTTGGTGCTTTTATCCGCCGCGTAACGATTTGGCCATTTTTTTGTGGTTAGCAGCCCCTACTAAAGATACTTTATATCACATATTATACCTTTTTCTTTCTTTTTTTTTACATGATTTTGACACAACAAATAATTAATTTGCTAAAATTGTAACACGATTAATTTCCTCCTGATCAATAATTAATTGACTATTTGATTAATCATTCCACCTCTAGCCTACATGACAAATGGAACTAAGACTGTCAGTGTGTGTGTGTGTGTGTGTGTGTGTGTGTGTGTGTGTGTGTGTGTGTGTGTGTGTGTGTGTGTGTGTGTGTGTGTGTGTGTGTGTGTGTGTGTGTGTGTGTGTGTGTGTGTGTGTGTGTGTGTGTGCGTGCGTGCGTGCGTGCGTGCGTGCGTGCGTGCGTGCGTGCGCGCGCGTGTGCATGTGCATGTGCACATGCATGTGTGTGTTCTTCTACCTGTATGTAGCATTGACTCACATCCTCTATTCTAGTGCATGGCAACCGTATTTACAATGTTAATTCAGTGACACGGCGCAAAACACACGAAGAGTTTTGGTGAAGGTCGTCCATATGGATTTTTCTAGGCCGATTATGGAAGGCCAATATTTTCTCTCTCTCTCTCTCTCTCTCTCAGATTCTGATCATCTTTCTGATAATTAATATAGTGAACTCAGTACCCTGCAAAGGTTTATTGTTTATCCTATTTTACATTTCAAACATTATAAGCACTCTTACTATTTAAGAGTAGTGACGTAGATTTTATTTCCTTGTGCTTTCAAAGTACATATGGGAGGAAGAAAATAGAATTATACCAGATAAAACATATTTTTCATCTATTTTGAAACAAACAAAAACTTGTTTTTGACATATTGGCGTCCTTAGTCGACAATCCTTATATGGCACAAAATGCTAATATCAGCCTGATGCATAGGACTACCTCTAGAACCTGGCAGAGCTCTTAGCCAGCCAATATGTAGTTCTGTAGTTCTTTACTGCACTGGATGCTAGATGTTGTAGTTTATTTTTTACCATGATCTTCCCCACGGTTGTCCCCATGGTTGTCCTTGGTGTGATGCACCAAGGACAACAACAGCATCATACATGATCACACCAATTAGTGTGACAGCACTAGTGGAAGAAGTAAAAGTAAAAGAAGTGGAAGTAGCAATACCACAATTTAAAAATACATTGTTACAAATGAAAGTCAACATTTTATCAAAATATACATACAGTGTAAAATAACTAAGATTTTGTCAAACCGTCTCAAAAATTGCCCAAGTATAAAATAGGGCATAAGTGGTTAATGTATGTTTTGTATTAATAATCTAGATCTGCAAAGTAACTAACTAAAGCTGTCATATAACTGTAACAGTAGAAGTTTAAACTGAAGTACTGTACTGTATCGAAAATTGAAATATTCAAGTAAAGTAAATTGTACTGTACCTCAAAATTATACTTTCCACTTCTTTTGTGACTTTCCACCGCTGTGTGACAGACAGGACCCTCTCTAAGGTTTGCAGTATGTTAGTATAGTTGGATGGAACGACAGATCATCTCTATATTTGCTACATCAATGGTTCTCAAACTTTTAAAATTCAAGGACAGCCAGGAGTGTACCAAATGGAACACACTCAGTTACAAACCTGCAAGGGTCCTTTTGGAATCTCCTCAAGGAACCCTGAGGGTCCCTGGACCCCACTTTGAGAACCATTGTACTATTTTATATCTATGGGTACTGATGTTTATATTTTTATTTGTGGGTATCGTTGTCGTTTTTTTTATTTCAAAATGTCAGATTCTTATACGAGAACGACATTGATTCGTTCTAAGAGCAAATCAATGGAGTATGGGATCACCGTCTGACTGTTAAGACAAGTAGATATTATATGTATGGACTTTAAAACATCAATATTTTAACGGGTTCAGAGTCCAATGTGCTTTCAGTTTCATCCAACAAACAAGGGTATCAACAAATATACACTTTCAGAATATCAAATATCAGTTATCAGAGCGAGTAGCGACATTACAAAAAAGTTGAAATCAAATCAAATCCCGCAGCCAACCTCATCCATCTCAGATGTGTCATCTCTCTATGCTGTTAGCTTCCTTATTTCTACCTTTAGTTTTGCCTGCTTGTTTGTCATAAACCATGTGTTATCAATGGAGTTTGAATCTGTACATATTCAACCAAACAACCAAACAGAAGATATTTTTGTTCTATGGGTGAAAACAGAAAACTCTTGTGAATAAAGTCTTATGGTCAAGTAATCATGACTCGTCAGTTTGCTTCCTCTGCACCACACGTTTTCAACTTAATTACATAGCTATTGTGTCATGTCCGAGTAGCTGTGTGTGGAGCGTTCTAGAATAAAACTGCTGATATGACACCTGTCAACGCTTCCCACACACATGCACGCATACACACACTCACACACACTGGAACACGTGCTGGCCTGGCAACATCACACCCTCTCATCATCATGCACTGAGCGCGCACACACAGGCGCACGCACACAGGCGCAAAATAAATAACACACATTTTTGTATGCGCCGCACATGCTCTTGCATGTGTACACTCTTTCCCGTGCATCCAGATGATATGAACACGGTCACACACACACACATCACAATCAGACTGATTTCTATGATAGACTTGATGAATGCTTAGCTAAAGTGGACCATGCGGAGACGATTCTTCTTGGTGATTTTAACACTGACATACTCCGCAAGGAAGCGTCAGTGTATAAGTCATTCAAGGCGTGTTGTGATCGGCATTCACTCCACCAGCTGATCACTCAGCCCACAAGGCTGTGTGTTTCCTCTCAAACTACCATAGATCTCATTCTAACAACGGACAAGGAAAACATCCTAAATAGTGGTGTTTCCACCTGTGGCATATCTGATCACAACATGATCTTCTGCACCAGAAAGAAACGTAAACCTAAGACCGGTTACCACAAAACAATCACAATCAGAGACCTCAAAAATTAAGAGTGAGGACTTAGATCACAGACTGGAGGAACAGGATTGGTCCGACGTTCTAAACAGCACACAGGTAGACGAATCCTGGCTTTGTTTCAAAACCAAATTCATTCAAATTTTGGACAGTGTGGCTCCCATGAAAACCATCAGGGTCAAAACCCGCTCGGTACCATGGATGAATTCGGACATCCTTACTGCCATGAAAGTCAGAGACAAAAAGTGTTCTGAGCTTCATAAAAGTAGGATCAAACTAGCCAAATGTTTTAACAAAGGTCTCGAATCCCACGTAGCTAAACTTGAAAAGGAAAAAAAAACAAGCTAAGAAACAAGGTAAATAGCATGCTCCTGTTAGCAGAAAAAAGCTACCTCGATGACAAGATTGAGGAAAATAAAAAAAAAACACGAGAGCTTTGGAGGCTACTCAAGAACCTCCTAGGCTGCAGCAAAAAATTGAAAACCAGGCTTTCAAACTTAAGCCTCAAGGTGAATGACACTCTCATTTCATCCAAACACGAAGTGAGTAAAATCCTCAACATATTCTTCACGACCGTAGCCTCAGATTTGGTTGAAAAACTTCCTCCACACTCTGGGAGATATGGTGAGGAGTATGTTGTCTCATTTTACGAAAAACAGGGTGTTTGCAAAGATGACTTTAAACTCTCCCCTGTGAAAACAGAAGAGGTGTTCAAAAAATTGAGTGCTCTTCATCAACACAGAGCCACAGGCCTCGACAATATCCCCCCCAAATTTCTAAAAGACTCAGCCGCCTCCATTGCTCCAATCATTACCCACATATTCAACCTCTCCACCACACAGGGACAGGTCCCCAACGACTTCAAAAAAGCAAGGGTGACCCCTCTGTTCAAAAAAGGAAACCAATTAGACCCTGGCAACTACCGCCCTATTTCTATTCTAAGCTCCATCTCGAAAGTCATGAAAAAATAGTCTATGAACAGGTCGACAAGTATCTTGCCGAGAAAAATCTAATCTACAAATTCCAATCTGGCTTCAGAACAAACCACTCCACTGACACATGCCTTCTCTATTTGAACGACTCTATCAAACAAGAGATTGAAAAGGGCAAATATTGCGGCATGGTCATGCTGGACCTCCAGAAGGCTTTTGACACCGTTAATCACCCGATTATGATCAATAAGCTCAGAGCAATAGGTTTTGATGACACGTCAGTGTACTGGATGAGATCCTACCTGGAAGGGAGGGAGCAAGTGGTGGAAGTAAACGGCACCCAGTCCCCCCCCCTCCCAGTGACTTGTGGTGTTCCCCAAGGAAGTATACTAGGACCCTTACTGTTCCTGATATATGTGAATGACATGTCGTCAGCCTGCGACTGCAACCTGTTCCTGTTCGCAGATGACTCGGCCCTGCTAGTCTCGGACAGGGACAGGCTGCAGGTTGAGAAAACTCTCAGCTCTGAACTCAACAAGATCTGCATCTGGCTCTCCGACAACAAGCTCTCATTACACCTGGGCAAAACGGAATGCATCCTCTTTGGGTCCACTCCTAACCTCAGAAAGGCAGAGAGCTTCACGATCAAAGCGGGTGATGATATCATCAAAAGAAAAAACGAAATTACCTACCTGGGCTCTATCTTGGAGGCTGACCTCTCTGGTGACAAAAATGCTGAAAAAACGATCAAAACGGTCCACAAAAAAACACGCTATTTGCGGAGTATTGATCGTAAAGTCAGTAAGAAGACTCTGAAGACTCTTGCAGTGGCCCTCATACAAGGTCATTACGATTATGCATGTACTTCATGGTATCACAACACCACCAAGGCCTTAAAAACAAGGCTCCAAACATCCCAAAACAAACTTGTAAGGCTACTTCTTGGCCTCAACTACAAAATCCATCTAACCCCTGATCATTTTGATAGGATTGGATGGCTTAGGGTTGCGGACAGAGTACAGCAACTTGCTATGGGCCTGGTCTTCAAGATATATCACAACATTGGGATCCCCCTGTATTTGTCAAAATACTTCCAAAATGTTAATGATGTCCACGATCACAATACCAGAGGCAGCTCCACAAACCTTGTCCAACCCTTTTTTGGCTCAACAAAGGGAAGTAACTCGTTCTCATGCTATTCATCAAAAATGTGGAACGCCCTACCAAAAGGAGTAAAGGAGTGTAAAACCCTACTCTCTTTCAAAACAGCCCTAAAGATACACCTTCAGGAGGCCGCAATTGGAAAATGGCCCCTGTCTAAGTCCTAACCTAACCTACCCCCCTACCCCCCCCCCTCTCTCCTTCTCCTTTTGTACATATTTCTCACTCTTCATACCAGTAACCTGTAAACTGATTGTATGACATTCTATAGTAGTTGTGTATATCTGTCTGTCTCTTATATGTCATCATGATTTGTGTGCATGGGGAACTCATTTGAAACAAGCTCTGTGCTTTTATGAGTCTTCCAGTTTAGTAGACCTTGTATTGTGAATTTGTACTTCCATGTACTGTTGTTCTCATGTCTTACTAAATAAAGTACATCAATCAATCACACACACACACACACGCGCGCGCGCGCGTATCGTACGTCCAAAACGATTACTTGTCAGGAAATGTAGAAAATAACCCGTTCCAATGGATCCAATATAGTTATTATTTAGTCACAAGCTCTTTGTTAATTCATTGTTCAATGTTTATAAAACCCACAGACACACTTGAACTTTTACTTTCAAATTGTTTCATAAATAGCAGATCTACAAGCTCACAGCTTTTGCTTTTTGCTATACTTTTCATGACACTTTTGTATGACAAAATAGGGAATTCATTTATGAGGAAAAAAAGGTGAAATATGGAGACACAAGGTCTTGGCCCGACAGCGACATATAACGTGTATACACAATTTAATCACTCCCACGGTGATATACATTATAATTAATTCCTGGAAAGCTTCCACAGCAGATGGGAGATGGCAATCTAACAGTTATTCTTACAGGTATTTTATCACATGTCAATTAAGTTTGGATGTAATTTAATAACTGAAATCAAATGGCCAGATGTAATGTATTCTAGAGACAGTGTTGTGTCACTGTCTCCCTCTCAGCTGTCCTACGGTTTGTCTCTCCTACTCTGTCTCCCTCTCAGCTGTCCTATACTGTCTATCTCTCCTACACTGTCTCCGTCTCAGCTTTCTGCCCCCTTCTGTCAATCTGTACTCTCACTAGTGTAGCATTGTACGTTTCATCGCAGACTTATTTCCACATGAGTCTTCTTTACTCAACCCTCCCAAAATCCACAAATCTCTCCCACCCACTCGTATTCCACTGTAAACTGTTTACATGCAATGCGAGTGGTTGTCATGGCGACTGGCCAGGCGCAGGGGGCAGGCTGCAGGTGTTGGTGTTTGTGTTTGAGGAAGCCCTCAGCTTTTCTTATTTTTAGCCCTACAGAGAATTCCACTGCTGTTACGTTCGTCCTTATACAGTATGTGTTTGTTTATTCAATCAAGAATAATGTCAAGCCCAAATAGGAAACCTCTTCTTTGCTTGAGATTACTATATTGTCAACTTT
Source organism: Gymnoscopelus microlampas (assembly GCF_963454915.1). NCBI lineage: Eukaryota > Metazoa > Chordata > Actinopteri > Myctophiformes > Myctophidae > Gymnoscopelus > Gymnoscopelus microlampas. The sequence goes on from NC_139942.1 coordinate 14,619,588, forward strand.
CACCTTGAAATCATTTGCATTTACATTACAAAGGGAATGTTTGGACCCAAAAAGAATGGATTCTGTCTTATCAAGGTGTAATTACTAGATAGATAGAGACATAGATACTTTTATTTCCGTGTCTTACAGCATCTTTACAACATATTCAAATAACACACTCAATTACATCACAGAATTACACAGTGTTCTGTCATCTCTCCCAAGCTTGACAAATACAATGTGCCACAACAAAAGCTCCTTTAAAGGGGCTACACCATGAATTTAAAAAATAATAATAATATTTAATATCATATTGTTTATGTCCCTCAAACGTTTTTCAAAAGGTTTGAGCCTAAATCAAGCCTCAGATATACTCATTCCAATTAACTTCTCTCTGGCTTATAAAGCACTTTCACCTGCAATACCACATTGTCCTGTTTGGCACGAGCCAGTTTGTATGCATGTTATGTCACAAGCACACAAGACCAACTTGCAGTTACAGGCTGCTTTCATTCACTGCTTTAATATCACTAGGTCAGCCCTAGTGATATTAAAGCCTCACTGGGTAAGTTTTTTTTAATGAATACATTTAAATGTTGTCCAATCTGTATTTGTCCAAATAGAGTATGTTAATACAACATAACTTATATAATTGGGGTGGTTGTATTTTGTCTCCCTGCTCTTCTATTGAGACATTTAGATTGTGTCAAAGGCCATGTCTCACCTATAAACACAGGATCTGACACAATTCTTTACCTGATGGTCAAGATTCAATTTATACCCTGAGCAAGCAGGCCGGCTCTATTAGCTCAATCAATGGTAAAAAATCCAGCACTTGCGAATGAAACCAGTTGAAATCCAGGGTAGAAGAGGAAAGTTACACAGTGCTGCTTTAACTAAACAACAACTATTGTGTATATAGTAAGCTTAGAAATGTATCACTCACCATATCCACTCCTGTAACTTACAAGCAAAAATCATAATAAAATCTCATTTTTATAATTGTGGTAACGGCCCACGGTACACATCATAACCGCGGTGAAGCAGTTATTGTCCCCAGGGGAGGCAAGCGTTAATCCGACAGACCTTTTCTCCGACTATGTGGCATCCGCCTGCGTTTAGGGTTAGGGTGCGGGTTTGGTTCGGGTTTAGTATTGAAACGTCGCACCCGTCCCCAGCCCTGTTTACATTTGTTGTTCTGCAGATCGTGCCAGTACATGAGCAGCTCACTGGGTTGAAACCCGTGGGACGTGATCAGGTTGCTGTACCTGCAGCTGGAGTATTCCACTCGCCAGTGGTTGAACAGGAAATTGTTGGGCGGCTTTGTGGGCTTGATCCGTAGCTCGGCCATGCAGATCCCCACGTACGCATCCTCGTTATTTATGCGGCGAACGCTCAGAGAGGCTCGGTAGATTTTCGCCGCCAAGTCTCCGGAGAACACATAACCCGAACCTGAGCAGTAGGCGGGGAACTTCTCACCCGGGTACAGCTCCGGGGACACGTAATACTTACTGTTTTTCTTTCGGATCGGTAATTCGCCTCTCCAGATATATCCTGTATAGTAGTTCTTTGGATTAGGATTCAGTTCGGGTCTGAGCAGCTTGTGGATGAGGTAATTGGTGTTGACAAACATGTCACTGTCAGTTTTCATTACAAAGCTGGCCCGTGGACAATGCATGGCCACCCAGTTCATCCCCATCAGTGTCTTTATAGTCAGGTTGTAGTAGGTATCCAAGAAGTCCTGCTGAACGATATCGTGGTGCCTCTGGCTCTCAGACTCCAAGGTCTCGCCTTCACTCACCCCCAGCAGGAACAGCCGGATGATTCCTAGGCCTGGAGCAAGGCTCTCCTTGCCCCACGTCTGCCGTATGGCGTCCCGTCGCTCTACCTCAGAGACACGGGTGGTTATCAGCAACACCAGGAATGGTTGTGCTTTTCCCTCTGGGCATTTGTTTACCTCGTTAATGATGTAGGGGTACGGCCCGGGGGACAGCATGCCACTTGGGCCGCCCTCTTCACTTTGGCTGGCATTAGCTGTCAGAGAGTTCTCCAGACCTGTCTCCCCCCGAGGAGAGGAGTCATCCGCATCTTTCCCGAATCTGATGTTATTATGCTGTTGCTGGTGGCTCTGGTTTCCTGTTGCCTTATTGGTGGATTGTGGCCCGCTGCCTCCATAGCCCACGGGAAGCTCTCTCAAACCCCTGATGCACGGCAACCAGTCCAGATAGACCAGAAAGACCATGATGACCCCCAGGTGCGAGAGGAGATACAGCGAGTGGCGTGTCCTCCACTGCATGGTGTCCAGCGGCTCTGTGGGACCTCTAATCCACTTGGACTGCAGTCACATTGGTCGGGGAAGTCAGAAAGAAGGAGGTTTTATTGTAGGGGAGGGGGCATACTGTACTCCACACTGTGGCTCTGACATTTTTAAAAGATTACGTTACGAGGTGGAATGCAACTGTACAAGAATTGCAGTATGCAAGGCATACAGCACTAGAATCACCAATGGAATTTAACTACTTTGAGGACATTTGAATAAGGTGCACAAAAACAGGTCGATCCAAATATACAGTCTGCCTCTCAGCTTTCCTACTGTCTTTCTCTCCTACACCGTCTTCCTCTCAACTGTCCCACTGTCTCTCCTACACGGTCTCCCTCTCAGCTTTCCTACTGTCTGTCTCAATGTCTTTCATAGTGGAAAGGTACACTGTGAAAGATGAGACAGTTTGCACTCCGGCAGAGGTGCTTATTGTTTGATATTTAATCATTTCTAGGTAGCTTGAATCATTCTCAGCCATCTTCATATTATTTATTATGCCAGACAGCGGCCTAACGTTGCTATTCAGTCCAGCTACGATAAGGTGCAGCCTGCTGTCTGAGTGGATGAATAGTTTATTCAGGCTGCTTATCCAAGCGACGCAAGCACTTGCTATTGATTTGTGGAGAGAACGCTCTCAGGTGCATAAGCCAGTGGAGTTTAGCCTCAGTGTTGACTTAGGGAGAAATCGATGCATTGGAGACATACCTTGTCAACCAGGGGTGGACAGTAACGACAGACAGTACATTTTCTTGTGTATCTGTACTTTACTTGAGTGTTTGTATTTTTGTATACTTTCACTCCACTTGTGGCAATATGAGGACCCAAGTGCAGAACCACACAGGCAGGCAGGCAGATCAAGTTCAATGCTGATTTATTTTATTTTATTTAATGCTGATAACAGAAACTCACTACAAGCTGGCAATAAAGCAAGACCTACAAGTGCAGGAACTATGACAACAACTGTGCCGGCCTTGTTATGTAGAGTGTATAACTTGGCAGTAAGTATAAACACCTTCCTTCCATCAAAACTCTGGAGACTGTCCTCTCTTAGTCATCAGGTTTATTGACAGAAAAAAGTGTAAAACTGAAAGCAGACAAGAGGACTTAATCAGGACTTATGCATTTTGTAAACATCTTGCATGTAAATTACATTACTCATGTAACTGTCACATTTAAATAATTGCACAATAAATGGACAATTCAACAATTGGAATCACTATCAGAAGTAAACTGCACAATACCACTGTATGCTGTTGCATAACACTATGCATTAAACAGGCCTTTCTGCAGCAGTCTAACAGTACAAGACAAATTTAGGTGCTCTTCTTTGATATTTCAACATGAAATTTCACACATTTTCACAGATTGTTTTATAGGGTCCCCTATAAAAAAGCAGCAAAATCCATGAAAAATGTGGGTATTGTTAAAAAGAACATTACCAAAAAAGAAAGAAAGCTGGGAACTTCTCATTTGGTCCACCCATTCCTGGGACATGTGAGCCTTGTCCAGTGAAGGCACAGTCTAATTGCATCAGCTGACCATTGTGGGTGTATGGGATTTTTTTTACCCTCTATCACTAACGTTGGGTGAAATTCACCCGAAGACCTGCCTGTAGAAAAAAACAGGGATGGGGGCAGGGAAACAAACCTACCTTCTATGACGTCAGTGAGCATCCTGAGGGTACCCAAAGACCGGCCCACCTCAGACATCAGCAACATTATGAAAATCACATGATTACAATTGTTCGGGTGAAATTCACCCATGGTTAGTGTTCTAGGGTTATTCCAATCTGAATGGTAGAGTATGTTAATATAGCTTATACAATTGGGGTGGTTGTATTGTGTCTCCCTGCTCCTCTATTGAGACATTTAGATCGTGTCAAAGGTCATGTCTCACCTAGACATAGGATTTGACAACATTTTTGACCTGAAGGTCAAGATTCAATTTATCCCCTGAGCAAACAGGCCGGCTCTATTAGCTCAATGGTAAAAACCTCAGGACTCGTGCAGAAAAACAGGTTCAAATCCGGTGTAGAAGTGTAAAGTTACAGTTCCAAATGTTTTTTTTTTTCAATTCTAGTTTCTGTTAGTTTCAGTTCACAATAATGACCCTGACATGTGGTTTTACATGCAGGGAAAGTCCTTCAGTGTATGTGTGAGACTCAACAAAGCTGTTCTGCTGCCTGCTTAAAGGATTTGGGACAGAGGCCAATTAGTGTTAAAAACAGTGAATACGCTCTGACTTTATAAATAACAGTACAGCTGCTTATTCTGCGCACAGAATAAGCAGCTGAAATATGGAGATTCTGTATCTCCATATTTCAACTAGTTTTTTCATAAATTAACGTGATAAGTCGTGAGCTTGTAGATCTGCTATTTTCGCCATACTTTAGAAATATTTTTTTACGTGAATGTGGTTACATTTCTTTGTGAGTTTTCGTACCACCGGCCCACGGAGTCTCTGTTGTGTCTGACATCAGTGCGTGTTGAAAATCTCCATGGTTTCAGTTGAGTCTGCCATCAGTTCATGTTTAATGGTTTTGCAAGCACATATGTGCATTTGATACGGTTTCTGTTGCATCTGAAATCAGTGCATGTTGAAAATCAAATATCCATACAGGTCCTATGAGTGAAAGTGAAACTTTCATATATTCTAGATTCATTGCGCATAAAGTTAAATATTTAAAACCTTTTTTTGGTTTTAATCTTGCTGATTATGGCATTCATCTCATGAAAATCTAAAATCCATATCTCAAAATATTAGAACTTTTAGATTTGTATATCCTATAATCCTATCCTATAATACTAAACGAAACCAGCTTCATTTTGTTGTGATCACGTGATTTCTGGGTGTACTCTTCTTGGATGACCCTGGGATCATTCACAGGCTGCGGAAGAGCGCCCTCTATCGTAAACCACTGAAAACACCACATGACGAGAATCTCGTCATTGGCGGTCTGAGCCTTGGAGTGAAATGACGAGAAATCTCTTGCAGTTAATGACTGTTAATATAGGATATTAAACCAATAGAATTTGACTTCCTTCTTCTACCCCGGATTTTAACCCGGGTTTCCTGCGCAATTAATTGTATAAGTTATATTCTATTAACATACTCTACCATACAGATGGATAGGCTCTATGCACAGCAGCCATATTGGAAAAAATTGGGCCTCTTCTTACTTCCTTCACAGGTGTTACCAATGATGCTAATACAGGCTCTGTTCCATTCAGGTCAGGGTGCTGATAACGTGCATGTTGGCTCACTAAACATTCCATTTTGGTTCCCAAATGGCCCCTTATGGTGGGTGTGTAACTCTGAGAGTGTACAAATGGAACCAAATGGACCCGTAAGGGTCCATTTGGTTCCATTGTTGAAAGTGGGTGTGGGTGTGTGCGCGCGCGAGCGATGTGTTTGTGTGACGAGCATACATGCGTGTGTCAGACTGCTCCTCCTACCTGCTGCTTAGAGTTAGAGGAGCTGCACTCGCCGCCTCTCATTGAAAATCAATGTCCTTATAATGTAACAAGCTGCCTAAAGCCTTCTGTATGAAAAGCTTGACTGTTTATGTCCATTCGTCGGATTGACGTTCGTTTTATTGAACTCAGTGATTTTCCGCGACTTGTCTTTCACTTAGAATCAAATGTCCGTCAAGTCAAACGACAGTAACATTTGATTCCGGACGGTTGGCCTTCAAAATAAGAGCGTCTGTCCCGTTTTACTTTAGGTCAGAGAAATTCTAAATAAGAGTATACTGACTTGCTTCTTTTTTTTAAAGAAGAAGAATGCTCAGTTTTCATTGTTGCTACACTTAGAATATCAAATAAAAAGTGTGAACCAAAAAAATAGGATACTTAAAGTTAAGAGTGATGAGTGATACTGACTTGTTATAGATGAAGAATGCTTAGTTTTCAATGTTGCTACACTTAGAATATCAAATAACAAGTGTGGGAACCCAATAGCACTTAAATAGTGATATTGATAGTTGTTTTTTTTTATAATTTGACGTTGCAACACTTAAAATATAGAATATGACATTTTAACGGTAATATAGTATATCGTATCGATATCGCAATATCGAGAAACGTAAGGAGGAAAGAAAAAGCAAGGACTTACTTCTGGTCATTATTTGGGTAGAACACACATATTTTGAATGCCTTCGGCAGACTTCAAATGAGCCATTTTAATCTAGATTAATCTAGATTAACTCCAGGATTGCAGATAGATTAATCTAGATTAGAAAAAATAATCTATGCCCACCTCTAATTTGTACACTCTCAGAGTTATGGGTCCTTGAAAATAAGACAACCACTATGCCACACTAAATGGAACTGAGCCTTAATTAGTATCATTGGTAACACCTGTGAAAGAAGTAAGGAAGGGGCCCAATTCATTCCCAATATGGCTGCTGTGCATAGAGCCTATTGGACAGAATATAAATGTTTTCATTGGAAAAAGGTTACACAGTGCTGCTTTAACAAGAGCTTGTGACTAAATAATAACTACAGTGAACATTGGAACACAGGTTATTTTTTTCCGTTGAAACACTGCTTTGGACATAAAAGGTTTCTGCCCGACAACTGCATAACAGCACAGGGGTTTATTCTGTACACAGATGGGGTTGCTTCCTTTGAGCAAAAGCCTCATTAGCTACCAACAGACAATGTTTTGCCAGATGTGATGTAGGAACTACAAAAGATGAGTGTTGTTTGTATTGAAAATGCTACATGATGCTAGTTTACCAAGCAGATACTGTATACTTGTTCTCATGTTTTGTTTCTTAGATTTATAGATTTAGATTTAGCATGTTTAGACATATGCTACAGTAGGTTCATTGTTTACCTGGTATCGTATAGTTTATTTGAGGCACAGCATTGTTCTCTGCACTTTACTTGTAGAGAATAAATCACCATGGAACATCCAAACAGTTTTGAGTGATTGATGGTTTTATTGACAAAACATGCATAATGCATGACCACGTAATTGTACATATCTGTCAAAAGACTACATACTACTAATCAGAATCTACGAAGTAACTTGTAACTAAAGCTTTCAAATGACTCTTTGAAATGTAGTGGTGTCAGGGTGTAGTATCGTCCCAGTGTTTTACTTAGTTATTGTTACCTGTCTTGTCTCGCCTGTCCTGTGATTAGCAAATGTGTTCACCTGTGTCTTGTTAGTCTGTGTTTGTTACTGTTCAGTATGCAACTGCCAGTTTGTAGTTATTGTTCTGTTACGGTTGTTTATTTCATGTTTGTGTTTTGATTTAAAAAATATGTAAATTCATTGTTTTCTATGGCAGGTAATGTCTCTTAAGAAAGACAGGAAGTTGTTTCAGTTTTGTCATGTGACTTCAACTAGGAAGTGCACTAGATTTCATGTAACAAACTTTCATGACACATGCAGACTTGAGCTCCATGTGTTTTTGCATCAGCTATCATCTTCTCCAATCTTCTCCTAGTCGTAGCATCGTTGGTATGTTTTGTCTTCTTTTCACCTGGTCTTTCATTCTAGTTCATTATTTTTGTACGAAAAAGACGTTTTGTGAAGTTTGGTGTAAAAAGCATGTCAAGTTATTCTTGGTCTAATTACTTTAATATATTTTGATGAGAAATGTGACTATTTTCATCATTAGTGTTCTAAACTAGTTCAAACTAACAGAAATTGAAAACATGTCAAAGTCAAAACGACATACATATTCTAAACTATAATAACCCTGCTACATGCTCAGCATTGGACAAAGTGGGCGGCGGCAGTGGCTCAGGCGGTAGAGTGGTCGCCTGTCAATCTGAAATTCCTGGTTCGATCCCCAGCTGTCGAAGTGTCCTTGAGTAAGACACTGAACCCCTAACTGCTCCCAATGAGCCGGTTGGTACAGTACCTTGTTTTATAGTTTCCTCTGCCGTCTTTGTGTGAATGGATGAATGTAATGCACATCGTCTCTGTCGGATGGAAACCTCATATGTCCAAAACTGGTACTTTTCAGGATTCAAATCCAAAAATAGCTAAAATAGCAGATCAACAAGCTCAAAATGTGTCACTTCGCGCTGCACTTCGAGCTTGTAGATCGGCTATTTTGGATATTTGTGTGTGCCACTGTAGTATGATCAAGTTGGGCATTCATTTACGCAAAAACACAAAAAGTTAAAATATGGAGATAAGAGGTTTTCTGCCCGACAGCAACAATATGGTAAAGCGCTTTGGCTAAAATGCGCTATATAAATACAGTATCTCTGGTCGTTAATTACACCAAACAAAGTGACCTTACAGTAATCCTGTGACTCCAGTGCTGGCTGTTTGGCAGCAGCAGAAGTGGCATCCAGATGGTCTGTCAGGTGAACAGGTTGCTTTCAATTTCATATGCCCTGGATCAGATTATTCTTGATGCAATTTGCTGTAGGAATTCAATTAAACCGGCAACCGCTAAAGTCACAGATTTCAATAAGTGTAACACCTATGCGCATTACACTACTCTATGGTTTGCAAAACAGGAGTTTATAATGCTCTGATAGACTATCACACTGGGCATTTTATTTATGGGATACACTGACTTGGCTTTATCATAGTTAAATGAATAATCAATCAGGGAGGATCACAGCTTTCACCTGAGTAACGAGTAACCACACCACACACCATGACTATACTTAAAGGTAGGTTCAAGTGATTTTCTTTGGTTAAAATAAGTTTTAAATATCTCTATATTCTGATAGTACTCATTGCTACAGAGTGTTTGGTCAGTAACAGGAGTCTCCATGTCTCACCAGCTCTTTATTAAACAGAAAATGCATTTTCAGGTCAGGATACCAATTGTATCCAATCAGGATAGAGAACTCAGACAGGATACAGATTAAAGTGGGAAAAGTGGAATTGGAAGTGATGACACAAATGAGCAGACAAAATTGGAACTGTCTGGAACACTATAAAAATGAAGCTGATGAATGGGTAGTCTACTGATTGGCTCACGTTGGCTGTCGCCTACCTGAAAATGTATTTTCTGTTTATTAAAGAGCTGTAGAGACAGGGAGACTCCTCCTACTGAACACATACTCTACATCACTATCAGAGAGCTTTAACCAAAAAAAAATGTTTTTTTTTAACCAAGAAATATCACTTACCATACCTTCAACCATAACAGTGCCTAACCCCAACCAATGACTCTGATTGGAACCAGCTGCAAGCTATAACGTTGCTCACAACCAATCCCTTGCTCAGAGGGTGTGATGGTTGAATAAGCACGTCCTTAATGATTGTTGGAGACAGTTTTATGTTTTCTTTGTTTTGTCCACTTCTTTCATCATTTTTCGTTTTTAGAAATGTCAAATATTATTTTGGAATATGAAATTATTATTATTGAAATTTAGAGGACTCCTCTCAACTAACTACATAGACCTTTTGGAATTTACTAATTTAAGTTTTGGAACATGTCATGTCGATCTAGTAAGCCTTTGGCATTTCCTTTTACCTTTCAGGTTAAAAGCCTACTTTCCATGTTGTTCATGAACAGGTTGTTGTATTCTTTGTATTTTATTGTGAAAAGCTCACCTACAGACAGGATAAGGTTTGGCTTGAAGAAGGTGACTTCACTTGAATTTCAGGACAATGGAAAATGTTTGGTGAGGTCTAGGAGGCACACCGTTTTTGACCGCATTTATTTATAGGAAACGTATTTTTGGAGTTTTTTATTTTGTTTATTATTGTGACACCCTTTTGGAATCAATACATATTTTTTTTTGTTAAAAGACAATTCTTCTCAGCACCTTTTTATTTGGAAATAAAGCGAGTCATGACACCCCGGGCCTTCACCATGGAATAGAGGTTTGGACTTGAAATACCTCTACAATGATAATGTTTGGTTTGGAGACTGCACTTGTGACAGGTAAGAATGATGTCCGGTTTTATATAATACGATAACAGCATTTAAACACTTTCAACCTGGTGTCCCTATTTTGGGCATTATAGACCGACATAAAAAAAGCCAATCTACAAGCTCACAAGGGGTCGTATCGAGACACATTGTTGAGCTTGTCGATTGGCTATTTTGGACCTGCAACACCATCATAATATAAATAAAGGCCTAAGGGGTTAAGCTGCATTGTGGGTTTCAACCAAGCATTGTGATTGGTTAAACCAACAGTTTAGTGTTGGTGTTACCAATGATTCTAATGAAGGCTCTGTTCCATTGAGTGTAGCACAGTGGTTCTCAAACCTTTTTAATTTCAATGACCCACATAACTCTGAGTGTACAAATGAAACCAAATGGACAGCCCATTTGGAACCATGAGGGTCCCTGGACCCCAATTTGAGAGAAGCATTGGTGATAATCCCATAAACGGTATAAAGAAGGTGTGTTTGATATGTCCCAAATGTCAAATAACCATATTATAATCAGACCACTGCAATCAATGTGAACAATAACCACAACATTAAACATTTTCCTTCACTTGAACCACTCTTCTCTTGAATAATATTATGTTGTCCCTGTAAACTAGCTTTTATATGTGTGGCACAGGAATAAAGGTTATTATTATTGGTAGTAGTAGTAGTAGTAGTTATAGGTGGTCTCCCCATCTCTTTAATAAAGAGGAAAAAAAAATTAGGTGGGGTACAACAAGGAGACAGAACCCCACAAAGATTATTTATCAGCTTCAATTGTATAGTGTTTTTTTGTCAGCTCAATTTTTTTTTCTTCACTTCCAATTGGCCACTTGTTTGACCTGGATTCTGTGTGAGAAAACGCATTTTCTGTTTACTAAACTAAAGAGCTGGAGAGACATGGAGAGCCCTGTTAGAACAAACACTCTATAGCAATAATTACTATCACAATATAGAGCTAATTAGTGTTTTAACAATAAACATTTAGTATTCACCCCACAGAAATATCACATACAGCACCTCTAAGCCCTATATACTTCTAGCCTGGCATGGCCAGACTATTATTCCTGCCAAGAGCTTTTTCTTTTTTCTTTTCCACTGTACTTGTCTGGTTTCCAGGCTAATGTACTTCGTCGTACGATTGATAGTGAAAATTCCCGATCATCAGGTTGAAATCGGTTAACCACTTGAACCCCAGCATCCATATTCCGGGGGGATCATTAGCGAATGATCCCGAATGATTAGCGAAACAATCGGTCCAAGTACAGCGCTAATTCGGGTCCAGTTTACTATGTCTAGAGGGTTTAAGTGGCAATATCCACCTATAGCTTGCTCTGTGAGGTCAAAAGGTCGAAACAAAGGTTTCGGGCCGTCGTCTCGACCAACATCTGTCGGGAGGGGGTCCACTTGCAGGAAATTATTTCATGAAATAAAGAAAAATTGCATTCTCTGATAATGTTTTCTTCCCCTCAATACGACCTCGTCCAATCGGCACGGCAACTAATCACGCCCGTGACTCTTGGAGTTGTCGCCGCGTTTCATCTCTCACCGCGGCGCCCCGTGACTCGCCTGTCACGGCCACTTCTGGCGTCTCGCTTGATCGTTTTCATCGGTGTCGCACGTGCGGCGACCCCAATATCGCCCGTTGTCACTCATCGTTAGTGCGTTGATCAGCCGGCGTCCAATGGGTGTACTCGTGGGGAATTTGAGCATTTGCATAGAAAAATTGCTTTTCCTGCCACGCCGCGACGGAACGACTGTTTTGCATAATTACAAATGATGTGCCGGCCCTAGCTCCCCCCTCTGCTGTGTGTGTGTGTGTGTGTGTGTGTGTGTGTGTGTGTGTGTGTGTGTGTGTGTGTGTGTGTGTGTGTGTGTGTGTGTGTGTGTGTGTGTGTGTGTGTGTGTGTGCGTGTGCGTGCGTGTGCGTGTGCGTGTGCGCGCGCATGAATTTCACTGTAGATTAGTGTGTAGAGAGTCAGTTATGTAATTGGGAGGGTCATAAGGTCTGATTCCTGGGAACAACAAATGTTCGAAAAATTGTGCTGAGGAAATTGGAGTGTCCTTGAGTTGAGCTGAACACCGGTCCCACTCACTTTTTTCAGTGGTTTTGAAGTGGAGGGCGGTGAGGTGACACAGAAGCACTGGGTCATTGCCTGAGAACAACATGACGCTGTCGGGCAGAAACCTCTTATCTCCAAATGTTTTATTGGTGTGTGTGTGTTTTTTCGTAAATGAATGCATACTGCAGCGTCACACAAAAGTATCAAAAGTTGCATATCTAAAAGCTCCAAACGCGGTGTGAAGTAACGCGTTTCCAGCTTGTAGATCTGCTATTTTTGTTTTGTTTTTTATTCGAAGCCTGAAAAGTAACCGTTTTGGTTTTGGACATTTCTCTTTCCACCCGACAGAGACGATAAGCTTAATCCCAAATCAACGTCCTACGAAGTCTACAGCCTTCGAAAGGCTGCAGCGCATACATACTGTATCGTCACTTGTACAGTAGGCGACTTTGGGCTTGTTTTTCTGTAAAGTTGCTTCTAAATATTGGTAGTGCCAGCTGGGAGCCCTGTACCAGATTTGTGTTGTTAAATAAGATTAAAATTATTTTTGAAAATAACAGATGTACAAACTCACAACGTGTCACACCGCGACACATCGTGAGCTTGTAGATCGGCTATTTTCAAATAGGTTTAAAGTGCTCGTGTGGCCTGTAGTAGTCGCTTCTTTTGGGCTTGTTTTCATAGACCTGGTGGGGATGAATCCATCAGCTGCTGTGATGACAACACAGACAGAATTTCAAAATAAGACTCACAGGTATGAATCCATCAGTGTTGTTGTCAATCCTCAGTGATGACAACACAGACCAAAAGGATAGCGTTCCCTGTAATGTTACCTCACAGAGCATACATTTGAACCCTCACTGTACATTCTCTCTCATCTTTTGACCACAGCAGTGTGAAATAATTCAGCAGTCAGAGAATCAAAGTGGTTATGGTTCCGGTTGTGCAGAACGCAGCAGTACGACCCAAACAATTTCAAAAGAAGAACTCTTTTTCCCTGCGTGTTGTGTCAGTTTCATCACAGATCTGAATCATCAAAGATCACGGTCACCCCAACCACGGACTGTTTATCTAAATATTGAATCAAGCAACTTAAAATCACTTGAACTCCCGCATGCCTATTCTGGGCGGAGCATTGGGCAAAAAAAGCAGATCTACAAGCTCATTTGATGTCGACACCCACAGATGGTTCAAGGCCAAGGTTTCTGGGACTCTTCCTGAGGGGAGGATGAATGACTCTTGCGTGAGTGTCTTGCGGAAGGTCACTATTATCTATGGAGGATACAACCCGTTGACTGGACACAATAATGACATCTAAAAGTTGGACACCGCCACAATGGTCTTGGCTTTAAAGACCTGGAACGCATCTGTGTCACTTTAGATTGCTTTGGCTATTCAAAAATAGCAGATTGTAGATCTGCTATTTTTGAAAAATCTTGAAATATCTTTTTGATTCTTTTCCAAAAACTGTTAGGATTTAGATTTTTTCTTAAAGAATCGCCTCAGGTCTTAAGATGTTTGTAATAGGGGGCTGGTGGGAACAGTGGGATCAGTACTACGACAACATCAACAACGACATCAGTGTGTTTGACACAGTGACCAACTACTGGCTGAGCACGCCTTCTGCACTGCCTATCCAAGAAGCACGCTGGCTTCATTCAGCCTTTGCTTACAACGGAGAGCTGTACATATTTGGTTGTTACAACTTTGATCTGAAGTCCGACTTCCAAGATCTGTGGAAATCAAATTCCAAGACCTTCCCCTGGAAGGAGGTTGAGGCCAATAGTGGAGGAGCTTAACCCCATCTTTTTACATTATTGAAACGAAGCGGATAAAAGCGCCACATTTTTTATGAGGCTTTTTTAGGACCTACTGATGGATTCTAGCCTTGGGTACCAAACTTTATTTTGAAAAGTATCCATACAATTATCCATATCAATATACATTAAAAAAAACAGGCCGATTCACTTTTTGGCCTATAACTCTTGAACCGTAGGCCATAGCATCAAAAGTCTTTTTCCCTGGACTCCTTGGATCATGACGCAACTTCCCATATAGGTCCCGCCCATTTCCGATTTCAAGATTTTCCGCCATTTTGCGTTATCTTCAAAACACATATTTTGCTATTACTCCTACAAATTTGGTCCAAAACTCACACAAATCGGCACACACTGTTTGTCTTTGGTTATGTGATCAAGATTTATCAGTCAGATTTTTCATATTCCCTTCGGATTGGCTACGATTGGCTTCTGCAATTTGTGGGAGGGTCCGTTTGGCAAAAATGGCACAAATCATGAACAGAGCATCTTATCTGTCCCAAATGTTGATCATTGAGGGGCCACTAATAAACGCAGAGCCAATGCGATTTCACTTCCACCCATAGGGGGCGCAACAAATTCTACAAATGTCACTGTTTTTGTTTTTGATATTCCATACTGTTTTCCTGTAATTGGCTTCAAAGAAAAAGCATTTGATGAGTATGCAGATGACGTTTTCATCCCTTTTATCTGCTGAAGCAGCTGCAGGAAACCAAGCGGTTGGATGTTGTATGAGACACATATATCCCAGATAGTTTGAAGGAGTCCACCCAAGAAAAGAGAGGACAAGGTGTTCGCAGGAAAGTGTCAGGTCAGACAAAGCTACCAGGCAATTGGATGGATTTTCTTCGAGACCCAACAAACAAGAAGGAGCTGTTTGCCTTTTTGACTTCCAGGATTGAAAAGTTCAACTGGCCACCATCCAAAGCTGTGTATGTCACATCAGGGCAAGCTGTGTCGTCTTTTGGTTCCAGTAGTACCATGACCTGTTGCAATCATGAAGAGGCAGACACCAGGATTCTAGTTCATGTACGGCATGCACTGGAGCAAGGAGCAAAAACGATCCTAGTGCGTACTGTGGACACTGATGTCATAGTGATCCTTGCAGGCTTGTTCCATGATTTAGTTTCGATTGAATCTTTGGCTGACATCTGGGTGGCTTTTGGTATGGGCAAAAAATACAGATTTTACCACATCAACATCATGTGTAAATCTCTGGGGGAGCCAAAATCTCGTGCTCTGCCTATGTTCCATGCATTGTCAGGTTGTGACACAACATCTGCTTTCCACAGTAAGGGCAAAAAGTCAGCTTGGCATGCCTGGAAAGCCTATGATGATGTCACAGAGATTCTTGTCAGTCTGGCCAAACATCCCTTCCAGCTGCTGAATGTTGACAGTCAGCAGTTCCAGAAGCTTGAGAGACTGACAGTTATCCTGTATGACAAATCCAGTCCTTTGATCTCCATCAACCAGACTAGAAAAGATCTCTTCTGTCATGGGAATAGGTCGATGGAGAAACTGCCACCCACCCAAGATGCACTACTTCAGCATGTTAAGCGGGCAGTTTATCAAGCAGGTATCTGGGCGACCAGCCTACAAACAGAACAAGTTTTCCCCACATGAATATGGATGGACCAAGGAATCGGAGGCATGGGTGCCAGTTTGGATGACAATTCCAGAAGTCTCCAGAGCATGCAGAGAGCTGATCAAATGCTCTTGTAAAGGGGACTGTTCCACCTGCAAATGTGGCAAATCAAATTTGGACTGTTCACCACTTTGCAATTGCAAATGTTTGACTCACAAGACAATTTGTACTTAATTTGGTGCAAAAACAGTGATATCTGTAGAATGTGTTGCGCCCCCTATGGGTGGAAATGAAATAGCATTGGCTCTGTGTTTATTTGTGGCCCATCAATGATACGAATTTGGGCAGATAGGAGGCCGTGTTCGTGATTTGTGCCATTTTTTTCCAAACGGACCCTCCCACAAATTTTAGAAGCCAATCGTAGCCAATCTGAGGGGAATATGAGAAATCGGACTGATACATCTACATCACATGACCAAAGACACAGTGTGTGCCGATTTGTGTGCATTTTGGATTTAATTTGTAAGAGTAATTATAAAATATGTGTTTTGAAGATAACGCAAAATGGCGTAACATTTTTAAATCGGAAAAGGGGCGGGACCTATATGGGAAGTTGCGTCGTGATCCAAGGAGTCTAGGAAAAATATATTTTTGATGCTATGACCTACGGTTCAAGAGTTATAGGCCAAAAAGTTAATCAGCCTGTTTTTTTTAATGAATATTGATATGGTTAATTGTATGGATACTTTTCAAAATAACGTTGGGTACCCAAGGCTAGAATCCATCCGTAGGTCCTAAAGAAGCCTCATAAAAAATGTGGCGCTTTTATCCGCTTCGTTTCGATTATCTTGTTAAGCTCTCCCACTACAAGGGGAACGGCCCGTTTCGGATGTATAGTATGTGCAGTTGCATTATCCTCTTTGGAGGATACAACAAAGCTGATGACCTGTACGTTTTAGACTTAAGTCCTACTCTGAAGTCATTATGCAAGCTAGCAGTTATTCAGTAGGCTATGGTCTGCAGCAGTCAGAACTCCCACACAACATCAGGTGGGAACTGGCAGCCATTACTACCAATAGCAACATGAAACAAAAGGGTTCACAAAGAAAACAAAAAAAAGAATAACTCACTTGCACAGACTCATAAACCATCAATGACAACACACAGAAATGTGTGTGGGGAAGAATCAATTAATAAGCATAGTGACTAAATTTGAGAGGGAAAATTCAGTGATTTTCTGTTTTCACGAAAGGGGTAAATATGTGAGCAATGTTTAGACATGGCAACAAAATGAGACAAAATAGCCTATGCACAAGCTCACAACAACGCATCGCAATGCGACCACTTAATCCCTACTGTATCTCCGAAATGGTGAAAATAGCCAATCTACAAGCTCACAACGTGTAGGATTGTGACGCATTGTGAGCTTGTAGATCTGCTATTTTTGAAAATTGTATGAAAAAAAAAAGAGTTTGGCTCAAATGACATGCCCAAAATAGGGACACCAGGTTGAAAGTGGTCAAGTAGGACAATGACACCACAAGGACACTTTTTCTAGGCCAAAAAAACAAACAAACAACACAAGCGAAACATGCCAAGATACAACGGGGCTTTATGTCGCCCCCTGAACCTAGCGGGATGTGTTTCAAGCATCATGCTGAGTGTTCGATCCTCTGCCAAGGATTAGGGCTGTCACCATCATGACATTTTTGCTGACGACTAATCGACACCCAAATAATTGTGTTTCTGGCATAATTGAATACTAGTGTTAAGAAGATTTCCCCAAACCCTAAGTTTAGTAGTATTGTTTCTGTTTTTCCTCCAAAATGGACCCTTGATTTCACTTTGATGTGTTCTGAGTGCACAGCAGTTGATTGGCCAATTAGTTGCACCTGCTGCTGATTTGATTTGTAATCCCATGCACCAATAAAAGCAAATGTTTGGTCAGTGTGTCAGGTCTGGTGCAGAGAGCAGCAGCAGAGGCTGCAGTGTGTGCATTCATTCTAAGTAAGTTGGTTTTGAGTTTGGATATGTTTGATGTGCAGTATAATCGAATTATGTTTGTTACTTTGATTACATGTGGGTAACTTTTCTCCTTGTTCTGTATTTTGTCTGATATACAGAAAACCACACAACTAAAACTGCATATCCTGTAACCCCCTGCACAGTGTGAGAAATAAAACAAACAAAAGGAAAGAAGTGCGTTGTAATTTGCGCACCACGGTGATCACACCTACCAACCTACACCTTCCACTATTGAACATTTGTTACAACTAGACTAGAACATAATAGATAAAATGCACATTTCGGTTTGGATTTTTGGCCTTCTGAACACATTTTTTTATGATAATACTTTTGCACTTGCAGGCTTTTACTGTATAGAGTATTTGTGCTATTGGTGCTTTTGCTTTTACCCAGCATCCGTATTCTGGGAAAACATTTGCAGAAAATAGCAGATTGACAAGCTTAGCGAAGATATTTAATGTCGGGCGAAAACAGAAAAGTCACTAGTATAGAGACCCGAGGGACTAAAAAAGCATTATTTTACACTTTGGCTATTCAAAAATAGCAGATATACAAGCTCGTAGCGTGGCACAGAGTGCCGCGCTACGAGCTTGTAGATCTGCTATTTTTTAAACATCGTGAAAATGTGTGCAAATCTTTGAATATATATATTGTTTTAACGCGAACATTTTTAACTCAAATCTTTACTTCTGGGGGTCCCTGGAACAAAATATTTTGAGATGGGGTCGGCAGACAAATACATATAATTTTGGGGGTCCTTGACATGAAAAGGTTGAGAACCACTGATATAGAAACCTACGTTTTTTCAGAATACTTTTGAGATAGGGGAATCGGCTTCAGGTCTTAATGGGTTAAAGTGGCAGCGCAAGGTCAAACGCTTAAAGTTTCCAGAGATAGGCTAAAGGTGTGGCAGCTTGCTCCTCTGTGTGTGTGGGTGTCTGTCTGGCTCTGGTGGAGGTTGTGGAGACAGGAGCAGGAGGAGAAGCAGTGAGCTAGGGAGGAGGAACACTTTTAGGAGGTGATAACACCACCTAAGATAAAGAATGGAGGGGGGGGGGGGGGGGGGGGGCTAGCGAACCTTGTGTCAAGACCGATGAGATCAACGGCCATTAAACCATGTCACGGTCGTGTGTGTGCGTGTGCGCGCATGCGTGTGCGTGTGTATGTGTGTGTGTGCGCTCTATTACTTATGAGGGACAAATGTTTTATGGTTGAAGGTTTTTAGTGCGTGCAAATGTGCGTGTTTGTACAGTATATTACTATACTTGTGTGTGCCAGAAACACTCATTGTGAGGACAATTTTCCTGGTCCTCATAAAATTGTTGTTTTATGGTTAAAAATGACTTCTACAGTACGCCTACAGGCCCGAAAACAGCGGGGGGCGATGTTTCCGTGTGATTAATTCACCAGAAAATGTATTTTTGGAACCGGTTGTGTCATCTGCACAGAACGCCTAAATTACGTGGTGCTAAAGCGGCACAATCTCTCTCTCTCTCTCTCTCTCTCTGTGTTCACCCACCCACACATGCTAACAGGTGTCCGTCCTCCCTAGGGGGGGAGTGTGTGCGTGCGTGCGTGCGTGCGTGTGTGTGTGTGTGCGCGCACGCATCTCTCTGCCATCTGGCTGCTGCTGCGTTCAAAATGTCAGCTACACATTGACAGGCACACAGAAAGACAGACAGACAGACAGACAGACTGACATGCTGACAGCGGAGTAGAGGCTGATGGCGTGAATTTAGGGGCTCAGGGGATTGGGGGGGGTGGGGGCTTAGAATGAAGCTGGGAATTCCTGTCAGAAAATCCTGACCTGATAAGTCTTTACTTTCCTAGAGACTTCAAGGTTGACAACTCTGTTCCACAGTTTTCTGATGCCACAGAGAGGCTGTCATTTACTACGGGTGGGATCCGGAACTGGAGGAACCGGATCCCACATTGAGGAACCGTCGTCAGTTCCATCACATTTGGAAACATTTCTGGAACTGTTTTATCAAAATGTCAGAGCTGGTATGTGGACTTAATGTCCTATACAATTACAATACCGGCGGTTCCCCAACTGTCTAATTTCAAGGACCGCCATAACTTTGAGAGTGTACAAATGGAACCAAAGGGTTCCATTTGTACACATTTGTATAATGACATGGCACATTTCTTTGAGGCACTTTATAGTTAGGTTTGTAAACACACAATAACCTTTTCAGTAAGCCACATTTGTATTTCAGTTAACTAAAATGTTTTTTTTTTTCTTTTCTTTTTCTATTCTGGTTGTAGTTATTTTGTTTTATTTAACTATCATTACTCAGTTCTGCTCAGTTCCTCAAAATACTTACGTGGGAATAGAAGAGAGCATTGCATTCTCCTCCCGGACTCACGGCCCGTGAGTTGTAATTTTACTGCTGCTATGAACCCCGATTAAGAACATGTACAATTAAAGCCATAATCCTGGCTTTAATGGTACACGTTCTTAATTAAAACTAATATTATTTGGTTTCGCTATTTTATTTATTATTATAGCAGCACACACGTGTTCAGTCAGTGCACAAACACGTTGATCAGTGTGCATGCATGTATGTTGTTAGTAAGCCAGCAATACGTTAGGGTAGTTACATATTCAGATACATATTTAATAATAAACAGGCCCCTTTTGATACGAAAGTAACCCACGGGAAAAGTGAAGGTATAGGCTATGCCACTGCACCTATGCAGACACCAGATGCAATGTTGTCCTCGCGATTTCAGAATGTTGTTTTATGCCTATGATAACAGCTTGTAAATCAACGTAATTAGTTGATAGTAAGGCTACTAGGCTAGTAAGACTTCAAATAATCCAATTTTCAATAATAACAGACCAGGATTGAAAAATATGTGCTTTGACGAATATTGCAACTATTTCATTATCTTCGAGTAGTTTTCAGTGGCAAAATATTCTGTCTGTGGGATGTATGTTAGTTGAAATAAGGTTATATTCTGGGCCAGATCTGACTAGTTATGATTTGACTTGATCTGGCCTCGATTGGACTCTCTCTGATTCATCCAGGACGTCCTTTTTCGTGGTCAGGAATTATTTCGGTTTAGATCAGGTGATTCTGGGCCAGATCTGACTAGTCTTGGTTTGACTGGATCTAGCCCCAATCATTCGTCCGGGTCCTGACTGTGCTTGCTGGGGTGAGTCGGCTTGATGTGCATCCTCCAGCCATGATGTACCAGTACACCTTCTGGACATGACGCTACAGTATAAACTGTATGTAGCAGGGACTTACCCCCAATCCAACCCTTGATGCTGAGTGCCAAGCAGGGAGGCATTGGGTCCCATTTTTATAGTCTTTGATATGACCCGGCCAGGGAATCAACCCCCGCCTTCCCGGGTTAGGGTTAGGGTAATACTTTCTCATCAAAGTTGGTATAGTGACTTTACATATTGTCAGATACTTGCATGTATCATTATGTTATCACCACTTTACCCAAATCCAGCTCAAGTGGAGTTAGGAGTTTTGTCCGAACAGCTGACGGCCTGACAATAGCTCCAATCACAGTGGAGGGAGAGGTTTCAAATGGGGGCTAAGCTGACAATGGATCTCCAAGCTCACAATGCACCACAACGTGTGAATTAATGCCCTGATGCTTCATGACACTTATTATATAGGCCTACAATAATAGATATTACAATAACTTCTGCAAAGAGGGGTTCACAGAGTTGGAGTTTCAGTAGAACTAGCGAGAAATGCTATGAACTCCTTTATTTCTTGTCACATTGCTCTCCTCATTAAACACTTCATAGATTTTAGAAATATAATTACTTGTTTTCATAACATTAGCGTCAGTGCTAAGTTTGATAAACAAGTACACTGCATAGTTTTAAAAGACTACAGGGGGGAAAACCCTGCGTCGTTACAGTTTGTTGATCTGCTGCGCCGCAGTAGATCTCTGTCTGTGTGCGCTTTTTAATACTTTGTATTGTTTGTTTTTTGGCAGCCAGTTCCCACCTGATGTTGTGTGGTAGTTCAGACCGCTCCAGACCACACTGAATAACTGCTAGCTTACATAATGTCTTCAGACTTGGAGTTAAGTCTAAGATGTAAAAATCAGTTGGTGTATTCCATGCTTCAAAGAGGACGATGCGATCTCCCACCATGCAACAACACATCTTAGGCTACATGTCCATGAATATGGGCCTTTCCCCTTGGGCTCAACCTTCTTCCAGGAGAAGGAATGTGGATTGAATTTCCACAGATCATTGAAGGTCTGGTCTGGTCTGTTCATGTTCAACTTCCAGACACCCAATATGTGTGCTCACGATGCAGTTGATCTCTGTGTCAAACACTCTGATGTCGTTGTTATAGGCGACGCCACGCCCAAAGCCCCCAAATATAAACATCTTTGTCCCGATGAAGGTGGCAGAGTGACCAAATAAAGCAGATGGCGTAGTGCCCCTGGTGTTAGTTAAAGACCAGACCATTGTGGTGGTGTCCAAGTTGCAGATGCCATAAGTGAGCTTGAAGATGTGATTAACACATTCGGTGCCAGAGTTTTATTAAAAAAGTGACGTTGAGTGCCAGAGATCTCACCGTTTGTAACGCTACGCTGTTTACAGCTGTAGACTCCACGACGAGCACCCGATTGTAAACAATATAATGCGTGCTCGATGGGATCGAAAATGACTCGTTTTCCCCACTGTAAAAAGTTAAGAAAATATGTTTTCTGTTTTTTTGCAAGGAGATAGAATGGGAGCGGACGGGAGCCAGGTTTTTTGGCACGGTGATCTGTCCCTTCCTTCTCAGAGTCACCGTGGGTGATTCCAGAGCTGCGCAAGCCCCCCCCCCTCCCTTGTGGAGAAAAACGGGAAAAAAACAAAAAGATTGACTTCACAGAGATTCCCGGTTTTGGCACTGAACGTCTCTTTTTGCAACCCAATGTGTTAAGTACATTTGGTATCACAAGGGCTTGAATGACGGAGAGAGTGATGGGGAGAGAGAACATTTGTGGCATTCTTTTCCCATATTTCTGTACAAAGCCTTGCCGAGCTATGGCCCGTAGGCAGGAGCCTATCTCCTGTTTCAGTAGCGTGAGGCGGCTTGATGTACTGTACAAGTGCATCCTCCAGCCATGATGTACAATTAAACCCTCTGGACATGACGTTAGTACTGTATGTAGCAGGGACTTACCCCCAATCCAACCCTTGATGCTGAGTGCCAAGCAGGGAGGCATTGGGTCCCATTTTTATAGTCTTTGATATGACCCGGCCAGGGAATCAAACCCCGACTTCCCAATCTCTGAGCGGAGACTCTAGCAACAAGGCCAGTGAGTAGTTTGTTCCTGTACTTAGCACCTTTAATAAATAGTCTGAGTCCGAATAGGCTGAGCTGCTCCAGTGCTTTGAAAAGCGGCGAAGTGCTCCTTTAAGCCCTATATACTTTATTGTACGACAAATGGCAATAATAGCCAATGCAAAAGCTCACAATGTGTCACACCGATTTTAAAATAAAATAACTCACTCTATCCTCACTCTACCTCACTCTATCCTCACTAATTCACTCTAATATGGAAAGTGAACATGAGAGAGAGAGAGAGAGAGAGAGAGAGAGAGAGGTGAAAATGGAGCATCCATAATGCATTGCATTTCTGTTAGCAGGCCCACAGACAGCCGCTGTCTTAGCAACAGGATCGTAGCAACAGCAGCCGCCGCCCCCTCAGCCCAGAGCCAATGGGGGCCTGATGAGTCACATCCCGGGGATTCAATGGGAGGCCAGGGGGAGGAACGGTGATGCGTTTCCTGTCTCACAGCTGGCTGGACGCAGGACTGACCACCGAGCTGTGGCCTTTTGGCTGCTCCACAGGTGTACACACACACACACACACACACACACACACACACACACACACATACACATACACATACACATACACATACACACACACACACACGCACGCACGCACACACGCGTACACACACATGCATGCACACACATAGACACAGTATATTTATACAATAATAGTTTACAGTATACTTGTGAGGACATCAACATCTTAGGATGGCCATTTTATGAATATAATTTGTGATTCTTTTTTCTTTTGTATTTTTCTGTTGTTACTGTAACTCTAACCCTAAAGCCTAAAATAGCAGATGTACAAGTTAACGCACTGTGCTGTGATGCATTGAGAGCTTGTTCATCTGCTTGTTTTGGTCTCTGTAAAAAAGTTTAAAACATAAAACAACCAACAATTTCAATTGTGAGGACCAGTTAAACTGTTCTCACAATTTCTACATCTCAAATTGGACTGTTGGGTGGTCATTTGGCCATCACAAGCATAGGAATACAAGTGTGTACACACACACACACACACACACACACACACACACACACACACACACACACACACACACACACACACACACACACACACACACACACACACACACACACACACACACTGAGCTTGTAGCGTAGGCTACATACAGTAATATGTCAGATTTGATGTCAGCAGTCCAGCCAATTAAATTAGTTCAACAACAGAATGTTGACGGTTGCTTCTCTGACAGCTACACAACAATAACATACCTATCTGGCAGGGAGATGCTGGTAATTTACTACTCTGACATATATATATATATATATATATATATATACACACGCACATGCACACACACACACGCACATACAATATTTGCTGTCGGGCAGAAACCTTGTATCTCCATATTTCAACTTTTTATATTTGTGTGTTTTTCCGTAATTAGTGATTAAAGTAATTAATGTCCTACAGTGTGAGTAGCAATAAAAGCCCATGTACAGGCTCACCATGTGTCGCATCGCAACACATTGTGAGCTTGCTATTTCTGATTTTTAAGTGAAAGTCTCTCTGTGGGTTTTATAAATATTGAACCAAAGAAAGTATTAAGGGACAGGTCGATTTTTAAAGAAGGGTACCCCTGGAGAAAATGTATTTGCCCTGATCTAAAATGCCATGACCCTCCCTTTGACTAAAAAAAAAAAATCAATGACCCTCCCCAAGTGATAAAAAAAAAAAGATGAACCCTCCCCGCCTAGGAGTGTCACGATATATTGTCCCACGATATAGCCATTTTACCTGAAAATAAATAAATAAATAATATACATTGAAACTATACACACACTTAGGATGCCAGGTCAACAATGACCTGGCATCTGTCTAAATAAAATGCTATCTAAATTACATTTTAACGTTTGCATAAGACTGCATGGTCGTCAAGGCTAGAACATTTAAAACAAAACTATTATATTAATATTAATGAATTTGTATTGGGTGTTATCTGAGTAGATAGAAAGGTGTTTTATTATCTCCTGGAATAGAGAGAGAGAGAGAGAGAACCTCTGAAAGTCTTATTAAAGAAATGTAACTTAAAGGAGAATTCCTGTCATTTTAAGTGTTATGTTTGATGTGTGTCAAATCACTTACCAACGTAGGAATGAAAATCGCGTAACTCCACAGAGCCCCCTATCGACCCCCACCGTTGTCATTATAGGAGGATATAGGATAGCCCAAATTCGCCTATTTTAACCAATGCAAAGTCTGTTTTTTTGCTTCTAGTACTCATTGTTGAGTCCCATGATAATGTAACAGGCGCTAAAACTCCCGACAAGCTAACGGCTAATAACAGAACGAGCTAATGCTGGTTGCTGGTTTCTCTCCCGACCTGGCAACCTGGGGCTGCCATGCAGAGAGATAAGCAGCCCCAGCGTTAGCTCGTTTGTTATTAGCCGTTAGCTTGTCGGGAGTTTTAGCGCCTGTTACATTATCATGGGACTCAACAATGAGTACTAGAAGCAAAAAAACAGACTTTGCATTGGTTAAAATAGGCGAATTTGGGCTATCCTATATCCTCCTATAATGACAGCGGTGGGGGTCGATAGGGGGCTCTGTGGAGTTACGCGATTTTCATTCCTACGTTGGTAAGTGATTTGACACACATCAAACATAACACTTAAAATGACCGGAATTCTCCTTTAACATACTGTACGACATGTCATTGCCATTCACGTGGCCGTTGCATGTGCATTTTGCACGCATATTCACGTCATGTACTTTCTGTACCAT
Source organism: Gymnoscopelus microlampas (assembly GCF_963454915.1). Classification (NCBI taxonomy): domain Eukaryota; kingdom Metazoa; phylum Chordata; class Actinopteri; order Myctophiformes; family Myctophidae; genus Gymnoscopelus; species Gymnoscopelus microlampas. The sequence goes on from NC_139942.1 coordinate 14,645,313, forward strand.
GAAACTATAAACCGGTTTCTGCACATACTGTACCTAGGGATGTATGCAGCACTCCTTAAATTATCTGGAATGTACCCTTCTAACCAGAGATGGGAAAAGTACTGACATTCTGTACTCGAGTAGAAGTACAATTACTTGTGTAAAAAACTACTTTGGTAAAAGTAGAAGTAGTCATTGAAATAATTACAACAAAAAAAAGTAAAAGTAAAAAAGTACAGGCTCTGAAATGTACTTTATGAGTAAAAGTAAAAATATTTTTACCGGATGTTTCAGTGAACTTATGAAATCTATGAAAATGTTTAATCTGCAACACAATTTATACAATATGTAGTGGGGGTCCCTGCTTCGTCTTTCTCTCAGCTAAGGGGTCCCTGCTTCATCTCTCTCTCAGCTAAGGGGGTCCCTGCTTCATCTCTCTCTCAGCTAAGGGGTCCCTGCTTCATCTCTCTCTCAGCTAAGGGGGTCCCTGCTTCATCTCTCTCTCTCTCAGCTATATGGGGTCCCTGCTTCATCTCTCTCTCAGATAAGGGGTCCCTGCTTCATCTCTCTCTCAGCTAAGGGGGTCCCTGCTTCATCTCTCTCTCAGCTAAGGGGTCCCTGCTTCATCTCTCTCTCAGCTAAGGGGGTCCCTGCTTCATCTCTCTCTCTCTCTCTCTCTCTCTCTCTCTCTCTCTCTCTCTCTCTCTCTCTCTCTCTCTCTCTCTCTCTCAGCTATGGGGTCCCTGCTTCATCTCTCTCTCAGCTAAGGGGTCCCTGCTTCATCTCTCTCTCAGCCAAGGGGTCCCTGCTTCATCTCTCTCTCAGCTAAGGGGTCCCTGCTTCATCTCTCTCTCAGCTAGGGGGTCCCTGCTTCATCTCTCTCTCAGCTAAGGGGTCCCTGCTTCATCTCTCTCTCAGCTAGGGGGTCCCTGCTTCATCTTTCTCTCAGCTAGGGGGTCCCTGCTTCATCCCTCTCTCAGCTAAGGGGGTCCCTGCTTCATTTCTCTCTCAGCGAAGGGGTCCTTGGCCTGAAAAACTTTGAAGACCCCTGCTTTAGACCATTTCCCCCCAATTCTTTTTTTTACAGTTTGAACAAAATATTTTACATTGAGTTGCCCAGATGTCTGTAGTGCCCACCTATCCTATTAACATACTACAGACAGACAGACAGACAGACAGACAGACAGACAGACAGACAGACAGACAGACAGACAGACAGACAGACAGACAGACAGACAGACAGACAGACAGACAGACAGACAGACAGACAGAGCAAGAGATGGCATTAACAACTGTACTGTACTTCATTCAAACACAGCAAGTGAGCCCACTAGACAGGCCTACTTCGAAGTAAACGCACACACGCACACGCACACACACACACACACACACACACACACACACACACACACACACACACACACACACACACACACACACACACACACACACACACACAGCTTTTGCATAGCTCAGGCTAACATTAATATTACTCATTTGTAGTAACGTGACACACAGAGCTATAAATTATAACTTGCGCTTCTTTTCGTTTCGTCTGATCTGCGCACACCATTAACACTAAAGTAACGAGCCTGTTTTGAAAATGTACTGAGTAGAAAGTACTGGTACTTGAGTTAAAATGTAACGGATAAAAGTAAAAAGTAGTCCGAAAAATAAATACTGAGTAAGTACAGATACTCAAAAAAAGTACTTTGTTACAGTAACAAAGTACTTGTACTTCGTTACTTCCCATCTCTGCTTCTAACAATACAGGTCGAGTTATTTGCATTTTGAAACAGATTTGAAATGTCAAACATGTCAAGCCTCTGACGTTTTTACATGTAGTTCATCATGTAACACGTGTGTGTTGCGCCCTCAAAATCTTCTTATGGAGGCCATCACCCCTGCCGGCACACACGCGCGTTAAAGTCTATTTAAGTTCATGTAAATATATATTAAGTTCTAAATAAAAACGGGTTTCACTCCACTTTATGTTGCATCTCTTTTTTCCCCGTAACAATATAATATCTATTCCAAGTTTTATTAGCCTTTGGTCGTGAGGTTAAGAGTATGAACTGTTGTACTATTTATGCAATTTTAATGTCAGATTTGTACATCTGTAAAATTGAACTGTTATTATTGTAAAGCACTTTGTAACTTGTTTTTGAAAGGCGCTATATAAATAAAGTTATTATTATTATTATTATAAACTGTAAACAAAATTCTTATTCTCTTCATTACACGTGAGAGTCGGCTATTTACTTTAAAAATGTTTACTTGTGTGAGGGACTCGCTTGCGCTGATCTACAATTTGTAGATCAGGCTATTTTTACTTTTAGTACTTAAGTATATTTTGATGCCAATACTTTAAAAAAAAAAAGCTTTGTCAATATTCCGTCAGTTTCCGGTTGCCTTTTATGGTCTTAAAGGAGGAGTTCACCCCAAAAATGACTTATTTTCTATCAATTACACACACCATGAAGCCTTGATTTCATGGATTTATTTTTGTTTTGTGGCATTCCTAAGACAATAATTTGATGACCGTGTGTATTTCCGGTAGGAGACACAAATAATCTACTTTGTGTCTCCTACCGGATACATTAGCCGGGAGGAGACGGGAATCAAATTATTCGCTTAGGAATGCGACAAAAACAAAAAAGAATCCATGGATTGAAGGCTTCATAGGGTGTGCAATTGATAGAAAATAAGTCATTTTTTGGGTGAACTCCTCCTTTAAATGGGACATGGAGCAATGCAAATGATTCTCCACGTGAACGCGCCTCTGACTGTCACACAAAAATGAGGCGATACACACATATAAGAGATTTACACACCGGTTGGCACGCACCCGAAGCACATCCGTTTGTGCTTATCGAAAATACACACCCCTTTATTCACTTTATTTAGGCACTATTTACGAACATCTTAATGAATTAGTCACAAATATGTATATTTTTCTATTATTAAAAAAATAAATACAATTTGACTGGGTCGTTCACACTCGCTGTGCGTTGATGGCTTGTTAACGACCGTCATTGATTCTAAATAGAGTAGACCAAGGTGTTACTTGATTTGAATCCTTTGTATCCTTTGAAATAGAGAGGGGTCATTGACCACTGTTCTGCTGTACTAAAAAGGTATATAAAAACGGACTATTTTATCAATTCAAAATTGCATGACCCTCCCTTGGATTCAAAGTAAAATTAGCTGACCCTCCCTTGGACTACAATTAGAAAGGCATGACCCTCCCCTATTTTCCTCCAGGGACCCCCTTCTGTAAATTTCGACTGGTCCCTAATAAGAGCTTGTGTCTAAATAAATAATAACTTCTATACTGGATCCAATGCTATTGTGTGACGCTGAAGTGTGATCAAGTAGGGCTTTAGTATACAAAAAAAAAAACACTTAAAATATGGAGATAAGAGGTTTCTGCCCGACGGCAACGTTATCCTGTTCACTCAGGTACACTCAAGCCTGTTTTTTAAAGCTCACAAGGACAAGCACAGATACGTATGTGCATGAAAGTGCATACAACTCTTTCTCACACACACACACACACACACACACACACACACACACACACACACACACACACACACACACACACACACACACACACACACACACACACTTTTCACACTGTTTTGAAGACAACACTAAATGGCTGAAAATGTAATCTGGCACAAGTGGCTGGGGCCTATGTGGAGAGTCAGAATCCAGGGGGGGGGGGATATTTTACGACCTATGGTTCAAGAGTTATTGCCCAAAACGTTAAGTGGGCTGTTGTAGAGCCACCATGAGACAGATGTTAAATATTTGGGATGGAGGTTCTTCCATGGCCTAAGTTTCGCAGCAATCGGGAGCTGCGTTCAGGATTTGTGGCATTTTGTGCAACGTTTGGAAAGCAATATAGCCAATTAGAAGGGAATATGAGACAGATACGTGTTGATCTCATGACTACAGAGATAAGGTGTACGGAATTGCGTGCGGTTTGGACAAAATCTGTAGCAATAGTAGCAAAAATGTGTTTTGCAAGGTTCTTCCTTGGCCTACTGGCAGTGTGCGTTCAAAGTTTCTCACTGAGATCGGTCAAGCGGTGAGACTGGATTTGTATTTTGTACTGTAGATTTGGGTTCTGCACGCATATATAGTCTTAATTTGGTGTTTGTTCTTGGTTGGCAAGTGCACCCCAGACCTCGCAACCATAGAGGGAAATGGGTTCTTTAATGGAGTATAATATTTCAGCCCAATTTTTATTATTATTATTATTGTGGTGTCTAGAGGCTTTATGTCTCTTTTGAAGCATTTACAGCTTTGTAGTAAACAACCTGTTGCTGATGTTGAGGCCGAACTACGTATAGTGTTTTGTCTGTTCTAGTACAATCGTATCCAGAAAGAATTGTTGGTGCTGGAGGCTGTGTCTTTCTTGTAATATCATAAGTATATAGGGCTCAACGATATCCTTGTATACCTGGATTATGTGATGTCATATAATCACACACAGGTCACAAACAATCATTGAGAGACAATCCTACAATCCTACTACAGAAGAGTGTGATTGTTTCACACCTGTGAAGTATCTATCTACAGTATCAGTGGTGTAAAGTAACTAAGTACATTTACTCAAGTACTGCACTTAAGTACACTTTTGAGGATTTTTTTACTTTACTGGAGTGTTTCCAAATATGTTCAATACTTTTACTACTACTACTTCTACTCCACTGTACATCTCAGAGTCAAATATTGTACTTTTTACTCCACTACAATTATTTGACAACTTTAGTTACTAGTTACTTTGTAGATTTTGGTTATTATTACAAAACAGACATTAACCAGTTCAGCCCTATGCATATTTAGGCTGTTTGAAAATAGCCGATCTACAAGCTGACAACGCGTCGTAAGGTGGTGGATCTGCTATTTTCAAAGCATTTTTATAAATTTGGGAACTTGTGAGATGGGACATTCTGCAACATTTGTACTTTAACTTTCAGTAAGTATATTTCATATTTGGGACGTAAGTCGAGGCTTGATCAACCCCAGCTGGGTCACCTGGGCGCGGGTGTATGTTGCGAGACCCGAAACACCCGTTGACCCCAGGCTACAACACTGATGATACGTCCCAGGTGCATCCATGTGATGGTTTTTCTTTATTAACAAAGCAAATACTTTTGTACTTTTACTCAACAAATGTTTTAACGCCGGACTTTTACTTGCAACAGAGTGTTTCTAAGTACAAAATGTGACTACTTCTTCCACCACTGCTATCTATATAAGATCCTGATGGTATCATTTCTGTAAGACACTCTTGATGAAGCCCAGTGGGACGGAACCGTCAACGTTTGAATCAAAGGTATGCTGCTGAGCAAGAGCAGTGAGCTGGGTTTTTCTTCATGAATATTTTGTCATGAATGGTCATAACCTGGGTTGCAGTGGTGGAAAGTACATTTT
>NC_139942.1:14650939-14738439 GCF_963454915.1 Gymnoscopelus microlampas
AGAGAGAGAGAGAGAGAGAGAGAGAGAGAGAGAGAGAGAGAGAGAGAGAGAGAGAGAGAGAGAGAGAGAGAGAGAGAGAGAGAGAGAGAGAGAGAGAGAGAGAGACTATAGGAGATCCAAAATTCCCTGGTGCAGCTTAAATGGAGGAATGAGAAGGCAGGGCTTAACTCACCTGGCCGTGTGTTGTGAGGTATATAATGCAGGTCACTCTCCACCACTCTACTCCCAACGCTATCTTCTGAACCAATTGTTCTCAAACTCTTTTAATTTCAAGGAACCCCTATACTGCCCTGCCAAGCCAAAGAGCAGTAACTACGTTTTTGGACACACCGACTTATTTGGGTATCCTAAAGGTCAAATTAGCCTTTGTGATGTTGGGGGATAAGCAATGACCTCAAGAACAGATGTACAATTAGTGTAATATCACTTATATGCCGATATCTCATTTGGCTGACCAGTTGAATCACTTTTAAACCCATTTTTCAGTGATTTTTGTTTTCGTAGTTACTGCACTCTGCCTTGGCAGGGCAGTATAGCTCTGATAGTACACAAATGAGAGTCCCAGACCTGTAAGGGTCCGTTTAGAACCCCACCAAGGCACCCTGAGGTCCCCGAACCACACTTTAAGAACCACTGTTCGAAACTGGTGGTTATCAAACTTTTCAGGGCACCCCAACACTTTCTTTTCCTCCATCCACAGCACCCCTACATTACATTCTTACTTTTCAATCTTTTACAGTACGATTACCTCTACTATACCTGTATCATTATAATGTTCACTACTATTGTTGTTATTATTATACTAAGATGATGATGGCTAGCCTGGTAAACCCTCCCTCTGGAAATCTCATTTCCATTTGATTTCAGGAATCAAATGGAAATGAGATTTCCGGAGGGAGGGTTTACCAGGCTAGATGATGGCGACCACAACATTCAAACGTAGCTACATTTGGAGGGTACATAAATGCGTATATTTTTCCACAGATATGTTTGCAAGGAAAACTAGAGAGATTATCCCTTTCGGTTTAAAGTGATAATAAAAATGACTTAGTTTGTACTCGACACTTAAACTGCTATAAAGTGATGTTGTAAGTGACATTAGTGAATTCCAAATATCAATTTATTCCTGCAGCACCCACTTTGAGAAACCCTGTTCTAAACCAGCGATTCTCAACCACATCATATAAATTCATGGTATTTTGAGTGTACTTGAATGTATCTAAGTGAACTGGATACGGTTGGCGTGTGCGTGCACTGTATGTGCACGCATGTCTCTGTGTACTGTATGTTCAAAAGTTATGTGCATATGCGTTTGTGTGCGCGCACGTGCGCCAATGTCTCTAGTTTTCACTGTGATACCGACGAATAGGAACTTAAAAAGTATACTAGGTTAGTTCCACTCATCGAAGCCGAACGCAATGGAGTGATTGATCATTCAAATCAACATGCTCTGAAATTGCTCGTGGCCCACCCAGCTGCCGTGTTAAGTGGTCAGATGGGTGGGCCACGAACGCTTTCGAGATTTTCAAGTGGACCCTGATCCAGAAAAGTGTCAAAAACCGCTGGTGGAGAGACGTACAGTACGTATAGCACGTGTTGCTATCAGGAGATCCATTCCCTGGTGCAGCAGCTTAAATGGAGGAATGAGAAGGCAGGGCTTAACTCACCTGGCTGTGTGTTGTGAGGTATAATGCAGGTCATTCTCCACTCCCAATGCTATCTCTAAAACAGGGTTTCCCAAACAGTGGGTCGCAGACCCATTTTCGACACGGGGCACCGCCGCACGTCGGACGATGAATCAGGGCCTAATGCGGGTCATTCTCTATTCAACAACAACGCTATCTGCTAAAGCCAGGCACCCCCCCCCACACACACACACACACACACGCTGCAACCCGATCGCCAGAGGAAACGTTCTCATTGAACGTTTTTCAACGTTTCTCACAATCCGTGCATAGACTACTGGAAAACCACAAATTCCGTGCATAGCCGCCTCGCATCTCCCCCATTGTGACTAAACCATTTCGGAGGCGCGCAGTCTCAAGGGAATTGTCACCGTGTGAAGGACCACCGAGCGAGCTAAAGCGAGCGAGTTGCCGTCCTGAACATTGCGACATTCCCTTGAGCCTACTCAGCGCCGTTTGAGTTACGTACCGATAGGCACAGAATCGTAAATTTTGTTGTGGGGACTGCTCTACTTCCGGGTTTTTCCGGGTTGCGACTGGTTACGCCCACCGTGGGACTCCCCGTACATATGCACGGAATTTGGGGGTTTCTAGGCGACTATGCACGGAATGACATGCACAAATCCGTGCAATGTATACTAATTCTCTGGCGATCAGGCTGCACACACACACACAAGAATGCATGGAGGCCCTCTGCGGGAAAGTGTGTGTGTGTGTGTGTGTGTGTGTGTGTGTGGTGTGTGTGTGTGTGTGTGTGTGTGTGTGTGTGTGTGTGTGTGTGTTGTGTGTGTGTGTGTGTGTGTGTGTGTGTGTGTGTGTGTGTGTGTGTGTGTGTGTGTGTGTGTGTGTTTATATCTTATATCAGGTATCATGAGTAAATATGCAGACTGTAGAGGAAAGAAGGGGTGTGTTTTTTTTAAATCACTATGGACTAACTACATTGATGGTAAATCAACAAAGTGATTTCGTGTTTTGTCATTTTTGTTAGTCTGGTTTGTTCATACAGGATATTGGACAATAAATTCAGTCAAGACTTTATTTTTATTTCTCCTAATGCATGGTCAGGGTTTTGTTGTACTTGAAAGTATTGTATACTTGAAAGTATTGTGTTTATACTTTGTGCTGTGCTTGAGTTTACAGAAGGTCCTTGAATTTATAAAGGCTACCTGAATCTCTGAATATATACCTAAAATAGCTGCACTTTATGGTAAAACTTGCACTGACCTGGTGGTCTGTTTAGTACCACCTTGATAAAAGAAAAAAATAACTATTTTGTTGCTTTGTTGCTTGTCAGTCATTGATCCACTCGTATACCAAAATCAGTTTTGATTGAAAAACAATTGCTTCTCAGGTCAAATATTGATATGCGATTAATTTCGATTAGTTAATTACAAAGCCTCTAATCTATTATTTTTAATAGAGTCCCAGCCACATATATGTATGTATGTATGTATGTATGTATGTATGTATGTATGTATGTATGTATGTATGTATGTATGTATGTATGTATGTATGTATGTATATGCTGTACTTCATAAGATCTCACAGAAGATCCTAAAATACAATTTAATTAGAGTCTCTGTGTGTGTGTGTGTGTGTGTGTGTGTGTGTGTGTGTGTGTGTGTGTGTGTGGGGGTGGGTGGGGGGGGGGGGGGGGGGTCAGTAGTGTCTATATAAGGCATTATGAATCACCAGGGTACATTACATTGGCAATTAAACCAGACAAGGTGTTCACACAATGTGCACTCAGCCAGGATCTCATTTGGACTACTTGGGATACTTACAGTATGTCTCTTTCTCTATGAATTTGTGAGGAAAAAGTTTGTTATGTTAGACAGAGACTAGGATTGAACTTTCCTACTGAATGTCATGATGTCATGAATCTCAGCTTATACAGTATGTCGCTCCTACACTGTCTCCCCTCTCAGCTTTCCTGTCTGTCTGTCTCTCCTACACTGTCTCCCTCCCAGCTTTCCCACTGTCTGTCTGTCTGTCTGTCTGTCTGTCTGTCTGTCTGTCTGTCTGTCTGTCTGTCTGTCCTACACTGTCTCCCTCACAGCTTTCCTACTTGTCTTTCTCCTACATTGTCTACCTCTCAGCTTTCCTACTCTCTGTCTCTCCTACACCAGTGTCTACACTGTCTACCTCTCAGCTCTCCTATACATGCCTGTCTTGACAACAACATTGCCCGAATGCCCACAGGGGCTAGCACTGAGACGAGGGATTCTATTTGGACCAAGTGGACACGTACAGACTGCTGAGACAGCGAGAGGAGGGTTTCTTTTGAAATCTGGGCCCAGTCAGCGTTCTAAACAAAAGTAATTTCATACATTGGCAGAATCTGATTTGTTTACGTTAATTTGTGTGCTAAAAGAGTGACTTTGAGACCCATTCGCACAGTGCAATGTAAGTCAATCTGGAGACTATTTGGGGATATTCATTTCTAATCAACGGAGCAACTATCAAAGATATCTCACCAATATTTGGAGTTACACCATGGCCAGATACACAACCCAAACCTCTACCGAAGTGGCATTGTGCTTTATGGATATGTCGGGGGGGGGGGGGGGGGGGGGTGTAGTAGGAGTGGTATTTCTGTGACCGCAGGAAAGACTTTAGACTTTAATCGCAACGTCTTGTTTTAACCCATTAAGGCCTGAGGCCGATTCTAAAAATGTCTTCAAAATCCTAACAGTTTTCTGAAAAACGTATGTTGCTATATCAGTGGTTCTCAAACGTTTTCATGTCAAGGACCCAGGGGCGTAACTACGGGAGTGCAGACAACGCAGTTGCATTGGGGCCCAGAGTCATTTGGGGCCCACCAGTGTCGTCGGTAAAATAAAACAATGAAAAAAGAATTCATAGACCTGGTTGCTTGTTTCTCTCGCAAAATCTGGCAAAAGTCAGAAGAGGCGAGCTACACGGACTAGACCTCTGTGCAGTACAGTACGGCGCTGTCCTCTTGGTTTATAGAGCGTAAAGCGCAGTTGGTGTCACGGTCCGCGCCTCGGGCCGTGGACTTTGACTTTATTATTTAGACCTTGAATGCCCTTATATGGTCATGGACACTTTGGGCCGGTTAGGCCGACTTTATTATTTATACCTTGAAGATGCCCTTATATGGTCATGGACACTTTAGGCCGGTTAGGCCTAAAGTGCATTTTGTATGTTCTGCATACTGCGTGTTCCATTTGTATAATCGTATCTGTCATTCTGTTGCTTCCTTTTGCTTTGGTGTTCTGTACCTTTACTTTGTAGTATTGTTTCCTGTCTGCCTTGTTATCGCTTCCTGTCTTGTCTCACCAGTATGTATTTATGGGGCCAGGCTTCCAGCATGGACCCATATTGTTATTGGCATTATTCCGTTTCTTCTTCTTCTTCTTCTGCCGTTTTTGGCAGTTCTGGCTGAACCGTGCAGTCGCTTTTTATGAAACTCGGCCATATGATAGATGGTCATGAAAAACGATCAAAAAATAAATCTCACAATCTTTTGTCAAAAGGTGGCGCTATAGCACTCAGTTGAAAATGACAACTTTGAACAGGTACAACTCATGCCCTGTTTCACCTACAGCCATGAAACTTCGATGCACACATGCGTCTCCTCATGCTGAACAACTTTCACACTCTGACTTTTGACCTCTGACCTTTAGATCTCCCACCATTTTGAATTATATGAAAAACAGTTAAAACCTATCTCCTCCTGGGATTTTTGAGTAATCTGCACGAAACTTTTTACACATGAACTTTGGACCTATACCAAAAAACGTTTGCAAAATATCTTCCATAAGTGAAAAAATGAAGCTTTAATGAGCCAATGAATATTGCAGTTTTATGACAATTATTCATCTGCCCCTAACACATACATGCAGACTTACCATTCTTTGAAACTTTGCAGAAATGTAAAGGGCCATTCCAAATATCACTGAAACCAATCTTACTCCAATTGGTCAAACGGGGGCGCTATAGCAATTTTTTGAAAATTGAAACTTTAAACAGGCAAAAGTCATGCCTCGTTTGGCCGACAGCCATTAGACCTGCTTACACATGTGCCTTGACTAATGAGGAACACATCTATCACGTTGACCAGTAAGCACCGCCCTTAGATTGTCCGCAATCTTGAGCAGTTTGAAAAACACTTAAACCCAGGATTTTTCAGCTATTTGCGTGAAACTGTATGATCTGTGTGATCTCCTTTTTCACAGGTTCTTGTCTGTTGGTGGCTTCTCGCTTAAATGTGTGCCCCACAACCTGAAGGTCACCAGTTCAAGCCTCACTTGGTGCAGACTTCATCTAAGTTGCATTTCACACAACATGACTATCAATGAATACATCTGCAATTGTTAAAGATAACATGAAATACTTAATTGAGTGTTTTTTACATACAGCTGATCTACAATCTCACAACTTTTCAGATAGCAATGAGAGTATGTTTTTTCAATGTATAACATACTTCATTGTGAAAATAGCCGATGTACAATCTGACAACTTTTAATGGTTTGTGAGCTTGTAGATCGGCTACTTTCACTAGTTTTGCTTCTGAGGAGATGTACAATTTCTTAATTGGTAAATGGTTTGTGAACGAGTGATCTTAGTGTTAGTGAAACAGGGGCTTGGGTCATGACAGAAGGCAAGAGTTTGTGATCCTCAACAGACAATATCAGCCTGGACAAAGCTATAGCACTATAGGTAGTGTTACAGCTACCTAAGAGTGCCTCACGACCACAAGGTTGCTGGTTCAAGCCTCACTTGATGCACACTCATTTAAGTTGAATTGCAAAAAACATGACTCAATCTATTCCGTTTCCATGGCTCTCTCTCTCTCTCTTCAATCTATTCCGTTTCCATGTCTTTCTCTTCAATCTATTCCGTTTCCATGTCTCTCTCTCTGTCTCTTCGATCTATTCCGTTTCTATCTTCAATCTATTCCGTCTCTCTCTCTCTCTCTCTCTCTCTCTCTCTCTCTCTCTCTCTCTCTCTCTCTCTCTCTCTCTCTCTCTCTCTCTCTCTCTCTCTCTCTCTCTCTCTCTCTCTCTCTCTCTCTCTCTCTCTCTCTCTCTCTCTGAGGGTCGGCCATAGCTGAGTGGTTAGGGAGCCAGAGGCTCTGGTTGCCCCAGGTACGATTCCAGGCCAGGTCAGCAAATGTGTCGATGAAATTTGTCCCTGAGCAAGACTCTTAACCCCTAATTGCTCACAGGCCCTCATTGGAAACAAGACCGCAAGGACTTTCGTGAACTGACCTGTTAAAGGAATTATCATTTCTCTTTCTCTCTCCTGGCCCCATATTATCGCTGCTTGCAGCTATATTTGTAATTGTTTTCCACCTGTGTCCTGTTGTGCCCCAGCCAATCCCTGTGCTGATTTGTCTTGTGTTCACCTGTGTCCAGTTAACCCTGTGTCTATATATATTCCCCTGTTTGTTCAGTTCCTTGTCAGGTCGTCATTTAATGTTAGCGTGTTATGTATTGTGCTTTGGCTACAAGCCATTCGGTATTTTGAGTACTTGTTTTGCCTTCCCCATTTTATGGGTAGCCTCTGTTTGGTTAATGAACCTCAAAACTTTATCTTTGCTGTCTGTCGTACTGCTTTTGGGTCCTCTGAACTCGCACCCTGACAGTTGGCTGTGTTCTGTTCTGTCTAGGGGGCGGTGGATGAGGAGGGTCCACGGTGACAACCCCGCACGCCGGGGCCCACTGTTGCCTCGTTACGCCGCTGCAAGAACCCCCAAAATTGTATGTGATATGATATTTGACCGCCGACCCCATCTGAAAATATTTTGTTCCAGGGACCCCCAGAAGCAAAGATTTTTTTCAAAAATAGCAGATCTACAAGATCCACTATTTTTGGAATAGGCAAACATATGCATAAAGTGGTTAAAATTATTGTGACCCTATATTAACTACTTTTTCTGAGGACCAGGGCCCCATCCCCCAAGGACCACTTTGATAACCAATGTGCCATATATACTGTATACTGTATCTCTAAAATGACAGAGATGCTTCCCCGGTTTTAATGGGTTAAAAAAAGAAAATCAAAATTTTCTCTGGCACTGATGAAATCGTATCTTGAAGGAAAAACCCAGTGTGACAGAGTGGTGGATGATGATGTATCATCTGCTCTGAGATATGACACGGGAGTACCCCAGGGTTCTATTTTGGGACCTTTATCATTCAGCGTGTATATCAGTGATCTGCCTAGTGTCTGCAATGGGTGTGATATTCAAATGTAGGTTGACGACACAGTTACGTATCTATGGCCATGCATAAAACAATGAGCAGGCAAACTTGTAACCAAATGGCCTACAGATACCTGCCTATGCCTGAATATAAAAAAGAGTATGTCTTACGGTTGCAACAGTTAATCAAACTAATCTATTTAATCAATTATAAAATAATTCTATTGAAATCAATGTAAAATGTTTAAACATTTTCAAAGATAACACAAAAATCATATACGTTTTAATGTCAGCTCTGCAAGCTCACAATGCGTTGCATCGTGACGCGTTGATCTGCTATTTTCGAAAAGCCAAAATATCTAGCTCCCTTAGAGGAGCGAGTTACTTCCGGGGCCATTTTTGTGGGTTCGCTACACCTGTAACAAAGTATTTTTACATTGTGGTATTGATACTTTTACTTAACCACTTGTACACCAGCGTCCTTATTCTAGGGGGGAACATTAGCCAAAAACGGCAGATCTCTAAGACGGCAGGGGCTTAAGCATTAAAACGGACCTGAGTTGCAACAGCACTTGGACCGCTTTCTTACGTGTACACCACATGTCTTCGTCAACAAAAGCCTACAAGCTCAAAATGTGCGACACATTGAGAGCTTGTAGATCTGCTACAGAATAGAGTTGCTGGGGTTCAAGTGGTTAACACAACCTTGGAGAAGGGCTTATTGCCAATCAGTTATGTGAGCATGAATTATAACTCAACTCCTCAATGCACAACTCTGCACTGCAATAGTTGTGTTTTCTCTTCTTGTTTGTTATTCGAGGCCTGCTGTCCCCCTTCTCTGAATAATCAATTACTGCTAGATTAATTAACACAAAAACAGGCTTTTGCTTGCTTACAGTGTATCTTTGCCGTCAGACAGAAAACTTGATATCGTCTCTCTTGGGTGGAAACATCATATGTCCATAACGCCCCCCCCCCCCCCTCATCTAGACTGAGTGGCAAGACATTGAGCAGCATGGAGCATTGGAGTTTGGAAGTGCTCGTTGGAAATCACGTAACGGTCCTGCTTATCACCTGTTTCTAAATGTCACATAATGCAGGAGGCAGCAGGACGTTGCGTTTTGGAAAACAAGCGCTTCCAAACTCTGACACTTAGAAAAATAATCACCTGCACGGAATCTATAGGCTCTATGCACAGCAGCCATATTATCACTTCCTTCACAGGTGTTACCAATGATACTAATGAGGCTCTGTTCCATTTAGTGTAGCACTGTGGTTTCCACGACCCCCATAACTCTCAAAGTTACACACCTGTAAGGGGCCATTTGGAAGCCCATGAGGGTCCCTGGACCCCAACTGTAGACCCACTGGTGTAACAGAGTGTTTCCAGTGGGCCAACATGCACAATATCAGCACCCTGTCACTCTGTTTGACCAGAATGGAACAGAGCCTTCATTAGTATCATTGGTAACACCTGTGAATGTCTTCATAATATGGCTGCTGTGAATAGAGCCTATTGACAGAAAGTAGCTCATAACATGTCTACGGTGGATTGCTTTAAGCAGGGCTGCCAGCAGTTGAAAATTAGCCACTTGGCTAACACTGCCACATTTATTTTGTGGTTAATTATTGCCTATTGTCCCTGATTAATAAACAAACGAAACAAAACAAACTAATTCTATTTATCGCAGTTGGAGTTAATTGCATTTACATGTCAGCATTACTGCATTTTAATCTCTCGCAAAGGCGGTATTATCCTCTGATTGCAGAATTAGCTGCTGCCTTAAGACATCAGGTGTTCATTTGTGGTGAGGCACTTAATAAATGTTAAGCAACCTGGTATTGGTAGTGTGTTAATCCCACGATTTTTGTAACATTTTTTCACCCAGTGCCAATTGCATATAAGCTTGTAATCCTGAGTCCTACTCTCCCTCTGCCAGCCTGGGGAGAGCCCCTAAGAGCCCCGAACTGAGCTCATGCTTCTTTCAATGCATGAGGAGTGAGCAGGCCGCTTCTTATCACCTGACAGGGGGGAGTTTCCCCGGTAGGACGTAGCGCATGTAGGGAACACGTTATCCTCGTTGTACCCGATACACGCTGACGAGGGCTTAGTGGACTATACTAATTATCAGTACTCGGAGGTCACTCTATGACCTCAGTACTATGATTTCATATGTTGTAATGGCCCACAATGGAAACACGCTTCAGCTTTTTTGTGTTTACTTCATTTGCCGCTTTTAATTGGTGATACTGTGTCTTTAATTGTTGCCAATAAATACCTCTATTCTCTTCTATATTGACAACATCAAGGGGACACTGACTAGACAGACACACAGACGGACAGATCGAGAGTTTAGGGTTTAGGGGATTTAGGGTTCTGGACACTCATTTATTCTATACCGACATCCCACTCAGCACTGCACTCCGTTGGGAGCTTGGCATACACACCAAGTTTGAAGTCAATCAGTCGGACGGTTCTGGAGAGATGGACATTAAATTAATTAATTAATTATTAAATATTTTATTTCTCTTTTGGGTCTCGAGCTGAAAGCATTCGTGAATCCCTGGTGTAGTGGTATTTTGTCAGAAACGGAAAGTCTTGACCTTGTAAAAACGAACTGTCCTAAATCGGGTATATCAAGTGTCAAAAAAGAATCAGGGATGTAACTGAAACTGCGGGCCGGAGAATAACGATATATAATAATAATGATAAACTTTATTTGTATAGCACCTTTCATGACATGAAATGCAGCTCAAAGTGCATTACAGAGCAAGAATAAAGCACAAGTGCTTTACGGGGAAACTACAAATGATTAACAATAAAGCAAAAGATAAAAGAAAAAACATAAAACAACACTCAAAACATAGCAAAAAAGGCAGTGAATCAGGTAAAAACAATGAGGACATGAATAACAACACAGAGATTTTAAAAATCGACTAAAGGAAGAGTGAAGAAATAGGTCTTAAAGCTATCTACAGAGGCTGCCTGTTTTAGGTGTAATGGGAGTTTATTCCAATCCGTCGGCCCGTAGTAGCAGAATATCATTGTCTGTCTGCCTGTTGCTTTCTGTCTCTCTACCCTGGCCTTGTTTTTGGACTTTGATTATTCTGCCTGCTGAGATCTACAAGCCCACAACGCCTCGCGCTGCGAGGCGTTGTGGGCTTGTAGATCGGCTATTTTTTGGCAAAGAGGTATAGGTGTGTAGAGGGAAAAAAGAGCAGACCAAGTAAACAAAAAATATATAATTTACTTGAGCACCTGCCCCTCAAAATGTCTGTGCACGCCACTGAGTAGCAGCTTGGAGCCTCTGCAGTCACCACCTCTCAATGCAAGTTAGCTTGAGCTGCTAAGCTAAACTGCTAAGCAGGAGGACATAACTACACATAAAAACAAACATTGTGGAGACAAACGGCCACCATCAAAATACCCCCTGGTCATAATGCTACTTCATGTGTGTAAGATTAGCCATTTTGTTACCTCGATGACCTGCAACAAGACAGTTAAAACACATAACAAGACAGCTAAAACACATGATTTGTATGCATGGGGATCTCATCTTAAACAAGCTTAGTGCTTAATGAGCTTTCCAGTTTAGTAGACCTTGTATTGTGAATTTTTACTTCCATGTACTGTTATGTACTGTTGATAAGTATGAAATAATGAGAGCAATTATGATGCCCTGATTATCCCAGGCTTATCACTGAAACCCGGACCCTGTGTGATTGGTATGATTTGAGGTAAAAAGGTGATCGACTATAAAAGGTAATGTTTCAATAAATGAGACGACAACGACAGGTCAAAATAGGGTAATTATTATTACAAAAGAGTTATTAATTACAGTTATATTAGTTACAGTTATATTGAGTTTGCACAGAGCTATGATATAGAGGCGATACAAAAATAGCGATCAATAGCGACCGTAGTGTTAGAATAAAAGTCACAACTGGAGTTCCATGAGGCAGAGTTTCAGATATTAAAGGGGCAGCTTAGGGTTCCTTATCACAAGCAGGGGGTTGCTGTGACCTCGCAGGCCACAGTTCCCGGCAGTAGGTTGACGTCAGAGGGCCCAGGCTGGTAGCTGCTGTAGAAGGTCTTGTGAATCATATCCATGATCCGGGGCAAGAGTCAATTTTGATAGGAAGGCTCCAGGAATCCATAACAAGACAGTTTCTCATGATGGGATAGACACAACTTTTCATGTGCAAGCGACGCCTTGGCCAGGCAGTATACAGTTCATGGCTGCACACTTGTGTGTGTCCGAGGAGGGAAAGATGGCCTTCTGTATTTCACGTGATGTTAAAAACCTTTATGCATACATATGTCTTATACCAACAAATCATTAACAAACAAGCAATAATTAAGTTATCAATTCTCCCTTTATGTTCATGATTTCAAGTATATGACATCACAAAAAAAATAAAATGCATCAAAGTGTTTCCCTGCGACATGTTAAGATACATATGGGCTTAATGACTTCAAATGGATTGGAAGTACAATGTATTTTAAGGACTGTATAATTTAAATCGAAATGTAGATTAACAAACCTTACATTGTGACAAAGTGGCTTAATGCCTGTAAAAAAAATAAATGGTTATTTATTTATTTAATATATATATATATATATATATATTATTATTTTTTCTCAAAAGGGTTGTATAAGTTATTAACTTAAATTTATTCTTCAGATATTACTTAGAAATGTTTTTACTTCTTTGAAAGGACTGTATATAATGGTTATTCATTCAATTAGGAAGCAAAACAGGGTTATACTTCATGAGATTTCGAGACACCACACAAAGTTCTCCCCGTGTAAAAGCAGCACAACTCGAGCTTTAGCACATGGCAAACAACACACTGTCAATGTCCAATGTCAAGGACCATCCTGTTGTCAGGATGGCTTCAAAATCGGAAACTACTCAAGCCGGCTAGGGTTGTTATATCTTTCATACCTTCATGCTGAAAAGCTACCCACCACATACACCATTTTCAATTTACCAGGGGTCTGCTACATTGGCAGCCCTCACACTGACCAGGGGTCTGTTATTAGTACCCCTCATACTGACATTTGAAGCAGTGAGTGGTTGGGTCTCGGTGGGATCTCAGATCCATCAGGACGTGCACTCATGATTCACCCTGGGGAGAACCACGGCAAATATTAACAACCTTACCAGCGGTCTTCTTGAAGTAGTAGTCCTACCTCAGTTCAGTGGAGGGACATTTGAACAGTGTGGTTTTGCCATGTGACAAAACTACAACCTGGTGCTTTATTTAGGGAAAACTTACGTGGGATGGTCCCAAAACCCAAGAAATACTTCCCGATTGCAATACTTCCTGATTGCATGTACATGGGGTTTATTTTGGTAGGAGGAATCATGTAAATGGGTTAAGTACAGCCTGAATTAAATAGATTAAATATAACCTGAATTAAATACAAACTGTTTGTGCAATTTTCAATCAAATGTTTTCAATCTAATGTATATTCAACAAATCAAATCAATTATTCATCTACAAATCTCTCCCCTTGTCACATTCAATGGGTAATGGAGGTGACATGGAAAAGAAACAAATCAGATTTAAACACAATGGGAAAATTAAAATGTAAAAGAAAATATGGAAATATTAATTTAAAGTTTCATTCTGAAGGGTACATTTATTTCCACCGAGCTTAGGACAACTGTGAAAACGAATGACTCTTCACTGAGTTATTCTTTTATCTTTCATCTAAACCCTTAAAAACAAGCAAATGCATTCCAGGATTCGTATTAATATGCAAATCAGTTGTGGGGTCCAGCCCACTTACCTCAGAGGTCAAACTATTTACAGCGTAATACGAATTGGCCTGGAACGTGAGCATACTGTGTTTTGTTCTGAAAATAGACAAACAACAAAAGTGAAAGTACAAAAAGAAAACAAATAAATAAATACATATATTCATATATCTATATACATATGTATGCATGGCGTAACATCGCATAAATACATATATAAATAAAAATTCAACTTTCCAATATATTTATATATACCTCCATGCATGGCGGGACATCGCATAGATACAGTATATATGAAAGAACTATAATTAAAATATTTAAACTTAAAATATAACAATGAAAAAATAAAAACAAACATATTCGTTGTGAAGAGTTGGAGTTAGATAAAGTACATCAAAATAAATTGAAAAGAAAACACAAACTTTAAAAAACAGCAGATCTACAAGCTTAGTTAAAAATGATCAAATATCTTTAAAACTTTAAAATAGTTCTTCTTATTCATCGTTAAAATGTTTCCAAAGAATAGTATAAAGAATATTATAATATTGTAATTTATTAAATCTAATATTCACTGATAAGTATTGAATTTAATGGAATCTGTAGGAGGGACGTGGTAAAGTCATGTGGCAGGGAAGCTGATACTTCCTGTTGAATTATGGGTAATGGAGTCTCAGAGAGGCCATCTTTGATGTATGAGCATACAAATGGAGTCTAAGAGAGGCCATCTTTGATGGACGAGGATACAAAATTAAAGAAAATCAAAAAAATGTAGAACTTATTAGTTAAGGAATATATATATATATATATATATATATATATATATATATATATATATATATATATATATATATATATATATATATATACATATGTACATGTCTATTATATATAAATGCACACCCATACATGTGGCTAATGAGAGATGGAACTAGAACAGTCAAAATATGGTTATAGAGGGGGAGTTTAAGATGTGTTTCCATTTTCACTGCCGCAGCAGTGAGAGGGGAAATAAAATGAGTACTGCTTCTTGCAGCATGAATAAAACCACAGAGAATAATCACATACCTGGGTTGAGTTTAGTAGTTGACTTAGTCTGTCTAGCAGACAAAATGAACTCTTGTGATTGCTAAGCAACCATTTTTATCGATTAATGGTCTACCACAACAATAATTTATGAAAACATATACACGAAAGTAACAATTTGAACTAACAACTAATACTCACATCCAGTCCTACACATCGTACACCGCTAAGTGTGTAATGGCGGTTATACAGATATATACAGAGTAAAATAGATATATTAGTTCTCGTGACAAACATTAACCTATGTTTCACATAGTACACAAAAGTAATTTACGCGAATGACGAGGGGTCCGCACACTTATCTATATTTGATCACCACCCTCCTCCTGGTGTGAGACCAGCATAATGATTTATACATGCACCGAAAACCAATGACGTGGTATTTCAAAGGTACATACCATAAATCCATATACATATATACATATTTATGCATGGCGAAACATAGCATAAGTATATATATATAAATAAATAACTGGGAATATTCATAACTGAGAATATCCAGCTGCTTAGTCAAACACCAGTGTAAAAAAAATGTTGAGGATGTCGTGGCATACAGACCGTGTGCGGTAATAACATAACCTTCGTACGTCATTTTTCTACGCTTTACCATAGCACAAGAGTGGCTGCCCTCGAGCAGCCTAAATGTTAACCGCGGAGAGGAAGGAAGAGAAAAAGAGAGAGAGAGAGAGAGAGAGAGAGATAGAGAGAGAGAGAGAGATAGAGAGATATATAGTGAAATATTGTATTTTTAACTCATTCAGTGCCAGGCTTTTTCAAGCTTGTTGATCCCTGTGCCAAGGAATAGGCTATCATTTTACCTTTTCAATTGGTCACAGAGTGTTTGTCTTCAGTGTGATTGATCCCCTGATGGTTGCTAATCACTGAGTCACTTCAGGTGTGGTTTCACAAATTTCAACGAGGTCATCGTGACCTCGTTGACATTTGTTTTTGATGTTTGAATGTGGCATGTCACACTCAGAAATACAGGGTTTACAATGGTAGGAAAAAAGTTTTTTTTTTCTCCGTTTCCTTTTTAACATTGAAGTGGATGGAGCAATAAGTTTTTGAAAATCGTTTTCTCCTAGTTCCTTTGAGATAAAAATAAAAAAAAAATACCCCCAAAAAAATAAAAATAAAATAAAAATTTTATTTTGAATTTTTTTTTTTTTTTTAGGAGACGTCAAAAGACGTCATTGGCACTAATGGCCAATTGAAAACAGCCGTCAAAAGACGTCATTGGCATTGAATGAAGAACGTTTAGTCTAGAATCTCTTCATGGCAGTGGAGAGGGGCGCTCTAACAGACTATAGTCAGAGTTTGGCACGCTCAAAGCCCTGAAAAGCTTCCCCGTTCAAAAAGCTAGAAAAACGAAAATAAATAATGACCTATATAAGTGACAGTCTAGACCATATATAAAATATATATATATATATATATATATATATATACATTATAGATATACATTCAAGAATGTTTTTCATGAATTTAAGGGGATTATAAAACATTTTAGTTTAATAAAATAATAAAATAAAATAAAATAAAATTAAGGGGTAGTCTGCTCAGAAAGTCTTGTTTGTGTAACATAAATGAAACAAATTACAGTGTAAGAAAAATAAGTAACTCTTGAAACGTAATGTCTAATGATTATAACAATAAAATGTAAATCAATTCCCTCCTTTGACCCGACATAAAAGTCAGGAAAATGAGCGATTGGATGACAAAGGGTATCTGGCGTTTATACCTATATATACATACATACATACATACATATGCATGTCGATATACATATAACCACAGATACAAAGAATTACTGGTATTTATATCCATACGTACGCATCCTGTAGGCATCAAGGTAGACCCATGCCGGTACACATACTGTACGTATGTATATACATACAAAAAAAAAACACAGATCTACGATCTAAAAAATATTATCTGTATTTAGAAAAAGGTTCACCAAAAGCGTCCTTGTAAGCGTTAATCTGATATAAAGGTTAGTGTTGTATTTTTAGCATGAATTCGTTTCTGACAAGCATGTTCGACAAAAATATGTTTCCCATGCCAGATGACCCCGGAAACAGAAGCTACCGGGTTTTCCCATAAATCGCCCCGGAAGTATAAGCCCGCAATGATTTATGGGAAATGAAGTCATCTATCTAACGGTTGGTTACATACATAGAAAAAAATCAGCATTCAAAGTATTTACAATTATCTGAATTTATGGAGCATAACCGAGAAAGTTGAATAGTTGACAAAGAGAAAACGTATTATTTAAAACTTATTATTAAGGCAAAATATATTTACTGGTTCAATGAATTAGAACAGAAGGTTCAAACAAAGGAATATAAAATGTATTATTAAGGCATTAAAACTTATTGTTAAAGCTCAATATATTAAATGGATGGATGGTTTAATCTACAGTGGTCAAAATAAAACCGGTCAAAGGTAAATAAATATATATATATATATATATATATTAAACGCTCACCCCCCGCACCACCCCGGCCGGAGGTGGTGAGAGAAAGAGACAGATAAGATATAGTAATCAATAAAAATACATTAGAGTGTAGCGCTTCACTCCATTCATGAATAACGAGCTACATAATGACCACAGTAGATAAGAAAATGTATGAGACATTTAGGAATGTCCTAATAACCGACTAAGTTGAATAGCCGACAAAGATTGTCTTAAAGATTGTCTTAAACTCCCTAGGCTCTGTACGCCTGTCATAAAGAGACTTCATTTTGCTCTGAGACTGTCCTAAATTCTCCTTTGCACATTCCACTGCCAAAGTCAACCGGTGTCTAAAACCATTGACATAATCAAGGAGACTTTTAGGGGGTTCAGATACTCTCCAGCTGTCCTCCAAAATAGCCATAGGGCCTCAAACTTTGTGACCAAACACCAAGTCATTTGGACTGAAACCTGTGCTCTCTTGGACCACCTCTAGAGGCTAACAAAAGCCATGGTAAACCCTCCTCCCAATCTTTCCCAAGCTCTGTACAGTATGAGCGCAACATGGCCTTAAGAGTTTGATGGAACCGCTCTAAGGCCCCCTGCGACTGAGCATGATAGGCCGAAGCCTTGTTATGCTTAACATGCAGCTGCTTGAGAACTTCTGCAAACATATGGGAGGTGAAGTTGGAACCTTGGTCACTTTGGCAAATTCGAGGAATTCCAAAGACAGAGATAAACTGCGTTAGAGCTTTCACGACTGACCTAGTGGTTATGGTTCGAAGTGAATAAGCTGCTGGGTAACGGGTTACTTGGCACATAACTGTGAGAAAAAAATTACTGCCCTGCTTTGAAGGAGGCAAGGGCCCAACACAGTCAATAATGAGATGTTCAAATGATTTCTCCAGTGCCGGAATAGGAGACAGTGGAGCTGGCTTAATTGACTGGTTCGGCTTGCTTTTCAACTGACAAGTATGACACTCTTTGATGTATGCAGAAATGTCACACTTCAAACGGGGCCAGAAACAATGTCGCAAAACACGATTGTAAGTTTTCCTCACACCCTGGTGCCCAGCAATATTGTTATGACACGTTTGTAACACCAATGTCCGAAATGTCTTTGGAACCACAAACTGAAAAAATGGATCCCCTCCAAGAGCTTCTGCATGAGGAACCCATTTGCGAAACAGCAAACCCTCCTGCAGAAAATAACCATGCACTACTGTTCACCTTGTCAACAGACATGACTTTACCAAACATCTCTTGCAAACTGGGATCATTTTTCTGTTCTGCAGCCAAATCAGCATGTGACATAGACTTAAACTGCTCAGGTAGAGTCAAATCCAATAGACCAGAAGAACCCATATCCCGATCCGTAACGCAATCTGAGGCGGCCATGGCACGTGTAACAGCGCAAGCTGGATAAACCACTGCCCCCTCAGATGCAATGTCCGGCCGTATAGGACCAGGCCACTTTCTAGTCACAATATTTGGTACCTGATCAGCCCAGACACGTTCGCCACATAGGTCGTTACCGAGAATGATGTCAACCCCTGCAACAGGCAACTCGGGCCGCACCCCAATGTGAACCTCTCCACTAACCAAGTCTGAAATGAGAGACAGTTCATGTACAGGAACAGAAAACACAAACATGCCCATTCCCTGAATCAGAATACTCTCGCCTGTATCAGTTTTAGTTGTAAAAGGTAACACAGACTCTCGTACAAAAGAATCAATCGATCCACAGTCTCCAAGACTTTCACTGGCACTTTTTTGTCGCTTCCCATCACAGATACAAACCCATTAGAAATGAATGGCAAGTATGCCTCAATAGTTTTTGGCTTAAGAGTGCATTCTGCTGTCCTAAAGGTAAAGCCACAGGGCTGAGTGAGTTGGCAAGTGCAGCTGGTTTCACTTGTGAAATGGTGAACTTCCCTTTAGATTTAAGGACTGGACACTCCTTTTTCCAGTGTCCCTCAGCCTTGCAATAATGACATGCCTCTGATTTGTCATCCTGCACCTGGTGTCACCTTGTTCTCAACCTTGTTGTCAACCTTGTTGCCATGGAACTCTGAACCACCCTTTACACGAGAAAACCTCTTATCAGTACCACTGTAGTTACCACTGTAGTTATGCCTGTATAACAACACATACTCATCTGCTAAAACAGCAGCCTCAGCAGGTGTTCTTACTTTGCTCTCATTGATATAGGTGGCCACATTAACTGGTACTGTATTCTTGAATTGTTCCAAGACAACAAGATTAAACAATTGTTCAAAATTCTGAACCTCTGAGGATGAACACCAGCGTGAGAATTGTGTAGTCAAATCTCTGACAAATTCAACATGGGATTGTTTGTCCTGTTTTCTCCAATTACGAAACCGCTGCCTGTATGCCTCTGGCACCAATTTATATTTTTAGGACAGCTGCCTTCACGTTTGTGTAGCTCATGCTATCAATAGGGCTTAACGCTGCAAAAGCCTCCTGTGCTTTACCTGTGAGTACAGATTGCAACATTAAAGTGCGGTCTACATCAGGCCAGTGTCTTGCATCTGTGATTCTTTCAAATAACAAAAAAAATGTGTCAGGATCCTTTTCGTTAAACCTGGGTAATAGCCTCAAGTTTGTACTGATGTCAGAGGATTTGGGACCTCCCCCCCTTTCAGGAGTGAGAGAGAGCAATGCATCGGAGGTTAGAAGGCCTTGTTGAATCAATTCAATTTTTTTGTATTCAACGTCCAATTTTGCCATTTCAGTTTGCTGTTTTATTTTAGCAACTTCCACCAAATGCTGTTGTTTAAGCACCAAAAGTTCTTTCTTTTCTTGAAACCCAAGACCAGAATCGACAAAAACATCATCTTCGTCACTCTCCTTCTCCTCAACATTACTCTCATGAATGTTCTCCTGCACTTCCTCCTCTTTTAGAATGCCTTTAGTTACCAAACTCCCCAATACATTGGCCTTTACCGCATCCTTCAGAGTTTCATTTACTGTTATTTCAAAACGCCCTGCAATTAACAGCAATTGGTCCCTTGTGCACTTATTCAATAACTCCACTGAAGGAGATTTAACAAAATCCTCAACGACTGAGCTCATTGTGTGCAGATTACAAAAGAAATAATACGAAATGCAAGTGTTGGAACTGTGAACACAGGGCGCGGCACAAACTTAACAAAGTGGAGCAAACCCCTACCTACCTAATGTTGGCCCCCTGGGTATGAGGATTCGTCCCTCGTCACCTATTGTGACCCCCAGGATCTGGCCCTACCCAAAATCACCACTAAGGGGAAATAACAAAATGAACAAAACACTAGCACTCTACCAGTACCAGCCTAGGGATTTGCACCAATTAACCAAAACCTATGCCCTGAATTCACCTCCCAACACTTACCTTAATGTTGAACCTGCACACACTAGGGCAAAATGCTCCCTCTCTCTCCAGGACCTAGTAGCAAAACAAACAAACACTTGTGTGAAAACTCCAAACAAACAAATTTCAACCAATGTCAATTTCAAAGGACTCGTGGTGGTAGGGCTCGTGGTAGTGCTCGTTGTGGTAGGACTCGTGGTGGCAGGGCTTGTTGTGGTAGGACTCGTGGTGGTAGGGCTCGTTGTGGTAGGGCTCGTTGTTGTAGG
Source organism: Gymnoscopelus microlampas (assembly GCF_963454915.1). Lineage (NCBI taxonomy): Eukaryota > Metazoa > Chordata > Actinopteri > Myctophiformes > Myctophidae > Gymnoscopelus > Gymnoscopelus microlampas. The sequence continues at coordinate 14,671,740 of NC_139942.1, forward strand.
GCTCGTTGTGGTAAGACTCGTTGTGGTAGTGCTTGTGGTGGTAGGGCTTGTAGTGGTAAGGCTCGTTGTGGTAGGACTTGTGGTAGGACTTGTGGTGGTAGGGCTCGTTTTGGTAGAACTCGTGGTGGTAAGGCTTGTTGTGGTAGGGCTCGTTGTGGTAGGACTTGTGGTGGTAGGGCTCGTTGTTGTAAGGCTCGTTGTGGTAGGACTCGTGGTGGTAGGGCTCGTTGTGGTAGGACTCGTTGTGGTAGGGCTCGTGGTTGTAGGGCTCGTAGTGGTAGAGCTTGTGGTAGGGCTTGTTGTGGTAGAGCTTGTTGTGGTAGGGCTCGTTGTGGTAGGACTCGTGTTGGTAGAACTCGTTGTGGTAGGACACGTTGTGGTAGGACTCGTGATGGTAGGGCTCGTTGTGGTAGGACTGGTGGTGGTAGGGCTCGTGGTGGTAGAGTTTGTTATGGTAGGGCTCTTTGTGGTAGGGCTCGTTGTGGTAGGGCTCGTGGTGGTAGGGCTTGTGGTGGTATAGCTTGTTGTGGTAGGGCTCTTTGTGGTAGGGCTCGATGTGGTAGAACTCGAGGTGGTAGTAGGGCTCGTCGTGGTAGGGCTCGTCGTGGTAGGATTCGTCGTGGTAGGATTCGTCGAGGTAGGGCTCGTTGTGGTGGAGCTCGTTGTGGTAGGGCTCGTTGTGGTAGAACTCGTAGTGGTAAAGCTCGTAGTGGTAGGGCTCGTCGTGGTAGGGCTCGTCGAGGTAGGGCTCGTCGAGGTAGGGCTCGTTGTGGTACAGCTCGTTGTGGTAGGGCTCGTTGTGGTACGGCTCGTAGTGGTAGAGCTCGTAGTGGTAGAGCTCGTAGTGGTAGGGCTCGTCGTGGTAGGGCTCGTTGCCGTAGGGCTTGTCGTGGTAGTGCTCGTGGTTGTAGAGCTCGTTGTGGTAGGGCTCGTTGTGGTAGGGCTTGTAGTGGTAGGGCTCGTTGTGGTAGAGCTCGTTGTGATCGAACTCGTGGAACGAGTCCTACTCTGTTAGGGCTCTTTGTGGTAGGACTCGTGGTGTTAGGACTTGTTGTGGTAGGACTGGTGGTGGTAGGGCTTGTAGTGGTAGGGCTCGTTGTGGTAGGACTCGTTGTGGTAGGGCTTGTGGTTGTAATGCTTTTGGTGGTAGGGCTTGTAGTGGTAGGGCTCGTTGTGGTAGGACTCGTTGTGGTAGGACTCGTTGTGGTAGGACTCGTTGTGGTAGGACTCGTTGTGGTAGGACTTGTTGTCATAGGACTGGTTGTGGTAGGGCTCGTAGTGGTAGGACTCGTTGTGGTAGGACTCGTTGTGGTAGGGCTCCTAGTGGTAGGGCTTGTGGTGGTAGGGCTCGTAGTGGTAGAGCTCGTTGTTGTAGGACTCGTTGTGGTAGGGCTCGTGGTGGTAGGGCTTGTAGTTGTAGGGCTTGTTGTGGTAGAACTCTTTGTGGTAGTGCTCGTTGTGGTAGAGCTCGTGGTGGTAGGGCTTGTGGTGGTAGGGCTTGTACTGGTAGGACTTGTGGTGGTAGGACTCGTGGTGGTAGGGCTCGTTGTGGTAGGACTCGTGGTAGTAGGGCTCGTTGTGGTAGGACTCGTTGTGGTAGGGCTCGTTGTGGTAGGGCTCGTGGTGGTAGGACTTGTGGTGCTAGAGCTCGTTGTGGTAGGACTCGTTGTGGTAGGACTCGTTGTGGTAGGGCTCGTTGTGGTAGGACTCGTTGTGGTAGAGCTCGTAGTGGTAGGACTCGTTGTGCTAGGACTCGTTGTGGTAGGACTTGTTGTGGTAGGGCTCGTAGTGGTAGGACTCATTGTGGTAGGACTCGTTGTATTAGGGCTCGTTGTGGTAGGACTCGTGGTGGTATGGCTCGTTGTGGTAGGACTCGTGGTGGTAGGACTTGTTGTGGTAGGACTCGTGGTGGTAGGGCTCGTAGTGGTGGGGCTCGTTGTGGTAGGACTCGTGGTGGTAGGACTTGTTGTGGTAGGACTGGTGGTGGTAGGGCTCGTAGTGGTAGGACTTGTTGTGGTAGGACTCGTTGTGGTAGGGCTCGTAGTGGTAGGGCTCGTGGTTGTAGGGTTTGTGCTGGTAGGACTTGTGGTGGTAGGACTCGTGGTGGTAGGGCTCGATGTGGTAGGACTCGTTGTGGTAGAGCTCGTAGTGGTAGGACTCGTTGTGGTAAGACTCGTTGTGGTAGGACTTGTTGTGGTAGGGCTCGTAGTGGTAGGACTCGTGGTGGTAGAACTTGTTGTGGTAGGACTGGTTGTGGTAGGGCTCGTAGTGGTAGAGCTCGTTGTGGTAGGGCTCGTGGTGGTAGGACTCGTGGTGGTAGGACTTGTTGTGGTAGGACTCGTGGTAGTAGGGCTCGTAGTGGTGGGGCTCGTTGTGATAGGACTCGTGGTGGTAGGACTTGTTGTTGTAGGACTGGTGGTGGTAGGGCTCGTAGTGGTAGGACTTGTTGTGGTACGACTCGTTGTGGTAGGGCTCGTGGTGGTAGTGCTCGTGGTGGTGGGGCTCGTAGTAGTAGAGCTCGTTGTGGTAGGACTCGTTGTGGTAGGGCTCGTGGTGGTAGAGCTTGTAGTAGTAGCACTTGTTGTGGTAGGACTCGTGGTGGTAGAACTCGTTGTGGTAGTGCTCGTGGTGGTAGAGCTCGTGGTGGTAGGGCTCGTGGTGGTAGGACTTGTGGTGGTAGGACTCGCGGTGGTAGGGCTCGTTGTGGTAGGACTAGTGGTGGTAGAACTCGTTGTGGTAGGGCTCGTTGTGGTAAGGCTCGTGGTCGTAGGACTTGTGGTGCTAGAGCTCGTTGTGGTAGGACTCGTTGTGGTAGGACTCGTTGTGGTAGGGCTCGTTGTGGTAGGACTCGTTATGGTAGGGCTCGTAGTGGTAGGACTCGTTGTGGTAGGACTCGTTGCGGTAGGACTTGTTGTGGTAGGGCTCGTAGTGGTAGGACTCGTTGTGGTAGGACTCGTTGTGGTAGGGCTCGTACTGGTAGGACTCGTTGTGGTAGGACTCGTTGTGGTAGGAGTCGTTGTGGTAGGGCTCGTTGTGGTAGGGCTCGTAGTGGTAGGGCTCGTTGTGGTAGTGCTCGTGGTGGTAGGACTCGTGGTGGTAGGACTCGTGGTGGTAGGGCTCGTAGTGGTGGGGCTCGTTGTGGTAGGACTCGTGGTGGTAGGGCTCGTGGTGGTAGGTTTTGTGGTGGTAGGGCTTGTAGTGGTAGGGCTTGTTGTGGTAGGACTCATGGTGGTAGGGCTCGTTGTGGTAGGGCTCGTGGTGGTAGGACTCGTGGTGGTAGGACTTGTTGTGGTAGGACTCGTGGTGGTAGGGCTTGTTGTGGTAGGACTCGTGGTGGTAGGGCTTGTTGTGGTAGGACTCGTGGTGGTAGGACTCGTTGTGGTAGGACTCGTTGTGGTAGGAGTCGTTGTGGTAGGGCTCGTTGTGGTAGGGCTCGTAGTGGTAGGGCTCGTTGTGGTAGTGCTCGTGGTGGTAGGACTCGTGGTGGTAGGGCTCGTAGTGGTGGGGCTCGTTGTGGTAGGACTCGTGGTGGTAGAGCTCGTGGTGGTAAGTTTTGTGGTGGTAGGGCTTGTAGTGGTAGGGCTTGTTGTGGTAGGACTCATGGTGGTAGGGCTCATTGTGGTAAGGCTCGTGGTGGTAGGACTCGTGGTGGTAGGACTTGTTGTGGTAGGACTCTTGGTGGTAGGGCTTGTTGTGGTAGGACTCGTGGTGGTAGGACTCGTGGTGGTAGGGCTCGTAGTGGTAGGGCTCGTTGTGGTAGGGCTCGTAGTGGTAGGGCTCGTTGTGGTAGGGCTCGTAGTGGTAGGACTCGTTGTGGTAGGACTCGTGGTGGTAGGGCTTGTTGTAGTAGGACTCGTGGTGGTAGGACTCGTGGTGGTAGGGCTCGTAGTGGTAGGGCTCGTTGTGGTAGGGCTCGTAGTGGTAGGACTCGTTGTGGTAGGACTCGTTGTGGTAGGACTCGTGGTGGTAGGGCTCGTTGTGGTAGGATTCGTGGTGGTAGGGCTCGTTGTGGTAGGATTCGTGGTGCTAGGGCTCGTTGTGGTAGGGCTCGTTGTGGTAGGACTCGTTTTGGTTGGACTTGTTGTGGTAGAGCTCGTAGTGGTGGGGCTCGTTGTGGTAGGACTCGTGGTGGTAGGGCTCGTGGTGGTAGGTTTTGTGGTGGTAGGGCGTGTAGTGGTAAGGCTTGTTGTGGTAGGACTCATGGTGGTAGGGCTCGTTTTGGTAGGGCTCGTGGTGGTAGGACTCGTGGTGGTAGGACTCGTGGTGGTAGGACTTGTTGTGGTAGGACTCGTGGTGGTAGGGCTTGTTGTGGTAGGACTCGTGGTGGTAGGGCTTGTTGTAGTAGGATTCGTGGTGGTAGGACTCGTGGTGGTAGGGCTCGTAGTGGTAGGGCTCGTTGTGGTAGGGCTCGTAGTGGTAGGGCTCGTTGTGGTAGGGCTCGTAGTGGTAGGACTCGTTGTGGTAGGGCTCGTGGTGGTAGGTTTTGTGGTGGTAGGGCTTGTAGTGGTAGGGCTCGTGGTGGTAGGACTCGTGGTGGTAGGACTTGTTGTGGTAGGACTCGTGGTGGTAGGGCTTGTTGTGGTAGGACTCGTGGTGGTAGGGCTTGTTGTGGTAGGACTCGTGGTGGTAGGACTCGTGGTGGTAGGGCTCGTAGTGGTAGGGCTCGTAGTGGTAGGATTGGTTGTGGTAGGGCTCGTGGTGGTAGGTTTTGTGGTGGTAGGGCTTGTAGTGGTAGGGCTTGTTGTGGTAGGGCTCGTGGTGGTAGGACTCGTGGTGGTAGGACTTGTTGTGGTAGGACTCGTGGTGGTAGGGCTTGTTGTGGTAGGTCTCGTGGTGGTAGGGCTTGTTGTGGTAGGACTCGTGGAAGTAGGACTCGTGGTATTAGGGCTCGTAGGGTTAGGGCTCGTTGTGGTAGGGCTCGTAGTGGTAGGGCTCGTTGTGGTAGGGCTCGTAGTGGTAGGACTCGTTGTGGTAGGACTTGTTGTGGTAGGGCTCGTAGTGGTAGGACTCGTTGTGGTAGGACTCGTAGTGGTAGGACTCGTTGTGGTAGGACTCGTGGTGGTAGGGCTTGTTGTAGTAGGACTCGTGGTGGTAGGACTCGTGGTGGTAGGGCTCGTAGTGGTAGGGCTCGTTGTGGTAGGGCTCGTAGTGGTAGGACTCGTTGTGGTAGGGCTCGTGGTGGTAGGTTTTGTGGTGGTAGGGCTTGTAGTGGTAGGGCTTGTTGTGGTAGGGCTCGTGGTGGTAGGACTCGTGGTGGTAGAACTTGTTGTGGTAGGACTCGTGGTGGTAGGGCTTGTTGTGGTAGGACTCGTGGTGGTAGGGCTTGTTGTGGTAGGACTCGTGGAGGTAGGACTCGTGGTAGTAGGGCTCGTAGTGGTAGGGCTCGTTGTGGTAGGGCTCGTAGTGGTAGGGCTCGTTGTGGTAGGGCTCATAGTGGTAGGACTCGTTGTGGTAGGACTTGTTGTGGTAGGGCTCGTAGTGGTAGGACTCGTTGTGGTAGGACTCGTTGTGGTAGAGCTCGTACTGGTAGGACTCGTTGTGGTAGGACTCGTTGTGGTAGGAGTCGTTGTGGTAGGGCTCGTTGTGGTAGGGCTCGTAGTGGTAGGGCTCGTTGTGGTAGGGCTCGTGGTGGTAGAGCTCATGGTGGTAGGGCTCGTAGTGGTGGGGCTCGTTGTGGTAGGACTTGTGGTGGTAGGGCTCGTGGTGGTAGGTTTTGTGGTGGTAGGGCTTGTAGTGGTAGGGCTTGTTGTGGTAGGACTCATGGTGGTAGGGCTCGTTGTGGTAGGGCTCGTGGTGGTAGGACTTGTTGTGGTAGGACTCGTGGTGGTAGGGCTTGTTGTGGTAGGACTCGTGGTGGTAGGGCTTGTTGTAGTAGGACTCGTGGTGGTAGGACTCGTGGTGGTAGGGCTCGTAGTGGTAGGGCTCGTTGTGGTAGGGCTCGTAGTGGTAGGGCTCGTTGTGGTAGGGCTCGTAGTGGTAGGGCTCGTTGTGGTAGGGCTCGTAGTGGTAGGACTCGTTGTGGTAGGACTCGTGGTGGTAGGGCTTGTTGTAGTAGGACTCGTGGTGGTAGGACTCGTGGTGGTAGGGCTCGTAGTGGTAGGGCTCGTTGTGGTAGGGCTCGTAGTGGTAGGGCTCGTTGTGGTAGGGCTCGTAGTGGTAGGACTCGTTGTGGTAGGACTCGTTGTGGTAGGACTCGTGGTGGTAGGGCTCGTTGTGGTAGGATTCGTGGTGGTAGAGCTCGTTGTGGTAGGATTCGTGGTGCTAGGGCTCGTTGTGGTAGGGCTCGTTGTGGTAGGACTCGTTGTGGTTGGACTTGTTGTGGTAGAGCTCGTAGTGGTGGGGCTCGTTGTGGTAGGACTCGTGGTGGTAGGGCTCGTGGTGGTAGGTTTTGTGGTGGTAGGGCGTGTAGTGGTAGGGCTTGTTGTGGTAGGACTCATGGTGGTAGGGCTCGTTGTGGTAGGGCTCGTGGTGGTAGGACTCGTGGTGGTAGGACTCGTGGTGGTAGGACTTGTTGTGGTAGGACTCGTGGTGGTAGGGCTTGTTGTGGTAGGACTCGTGGTGGTAGGGCTTGTTGTAGTAGGACTCGTGGTGGTAGGACTCGTGGTGGTAGGGCTCGTAGTGGTAGGGCTCGTTGTGGTAGGGCTCGTAGTGGTAGGGCTCGTTGTGGTAGGGCTCGTAGTGGTAGGACTCGTTGTGGTAGGGCTCGTGGTGGTAGGTTTTGTGGTGGTAGGGCTTGTAGTGGTAGGGCTCGTGGTGGTAGGACTCGTGGTGGTAGGACTTGTTGTGGTAGGACTCGTGGTGGTAGGGCTTGTTGTGGTAGGACTCGTGGTGGTAGGGCTTGTTGTGGTAGGACTCGTGGTGGTAGGACTCGTGGTGGTAGGGCTCGTAGTGGTAGGGCTCTTAGTGGTAGGACTCGTTGTGGTAGGGCTCGTGGTGGTAGGTTTTGTGGTGGTAGGGCTTGTAGTGGTAGGGCTTGTTGTGGTAGGGCTCGTGGTGGTAGGACTCGTGGTGGTAGGACTTGTTGTGGTAGGACTCGTGGTGGTAGGGCTTGTTGTGGTAGGACTCGTGGTGGTAGGGCTTGTTGTGGTAGGACTCGTGGAAGTAGGACTCGTGGTGGTAGGGCTCGTAGTGGTAGGGCTCGTTGTGGTAGGGCTCGTAGTGGTAGGGCTCGTTGTGGTAGGGCTCGTAGTGGTAGGACTCGTTGTGGTAGGACTTGTTGTGGTAGGGCTCGTAGTGGTAGGACTCGTTGTGGTAGGACTCGTTGTGGTAGGGCTCGTACTGGTAGGACTCGTTGTGGTAGAACTCGTTGTGGTAGGAGTCGTTGTGGTAGGGCTCGTTGTGGTAGGGCTCGTTGTGGTAGTGCTCGTGGTGGTAGGACTCGTGGTGGTAGGGCTCGTAGTGGTGGGGCTCGTTGTGGTAGGACTCGTGGTGGTAGGGCTCGTGGTGGTAGGTTTTGTGGTGGTAGGGCTTGTAGTGGTAGGGCTTGTTGTGGTAGGACTCATGGTGGTAGGACTTGTTGTGGTAGGACTCGTGGTGGTAGGGCTTGTTGTGGTAGGACTCGTGGTGGTAGGGCTTGTTGTAGTAGGACTCGTGGTGGTAGGACTCGTGGTGGTAGGGCTCGTAGTGGTAGGGCTCGTTGTGGTAGGGCTCGTAGTGGTAGGGCTCGTTGTGGTAGGGCTCGTAGTGGTAGGACTCGTTGTGGTAGGACTCGTTGTGGTAGGACTCGTGGTGGTAGGGCTCGTTGTGGTAGGGCTCGTGGTGGTAGGACTCGTGGTGGTAGGACTCGTGGTGGTAGGACTTGTTGTGGTAGGACTCGTGGTGGTAGGGCTTGTTGTGGTAGGACTCGTGGTGGTAGGGCTTGTTGTAGTAGGACTCGTGGTGGTAGGACTCGTGGTGGTAGGGCTCGTAGTGGTAGGGCTCGTTGTGGTAGGGCTCGTAGTGGTAGGGCTCGTTGTGGTAGGGCTCGTAGTGGTAGGACTCGTTGTGGTAGGGCTCGTGGTGGTAGGTTTTGTGGTGGTAGGGCTTGTAGTGGTAGGGCTCGTGGTGGTAGGACTCGTGGTGGTAGGACTTGTTGTGGTAGGACTCGTGGTGGTAGGGCTTGTTGTGGTAGGACTCGTGGTGGTAGGGCTTGTTGTGGTAGGACTCGTGGTGGTAGGACTCGTGGTGGTAGGGCTTGTAGTGGTAGGGCTCTTAGTGGTAGGACTCGTTGTGGTAGGGCTCGTGGTGGTAGGTTTTGTGGTGGTAGGGCTTGTAGTGGTAGGGCTTGTTGTGGTAGGGCTCGTGGTGGTAGGACTCGTGGTGGTAGAACTTGTTGTGGTAGGACTCGTGGTGGTAGGGCTTGTTGTGGTAGGACTCGTGGTGGTAGGGCTTGTTGTGGTAGGACTCGTGGAAGTAGGACTCGTGGTGGTAGGGCTCGTAGTGGTAGGGCTCGTTGTGGTAGGGCTCGTAGTGGTAGGGCTCGTTGTGGTAGGGCTCGTAGTGGTAGGACTCGTTGTGGTAGGACTTGTTGTGGTAGGGCTCGTAGTGGTAGGACTCGTTGTGGTAGGACTCGTTGTGGTAGGGCTCGTACTGGTAGGACTCGTTGTGGTAGGACTCGTTGTGGTAGGAGTCGTTGTGGTAGGGCTCGTTGTGGTAGGGCTCGTTGTGGTAGTGCTCGTGGTGGTAGGACTCGTGGTGGTAGGGCTCGTAGTGGTGGGGCTCGTTGTGGTAGGACTCGTGGTGGTAGGGCTCGTGGTGGTAGGTTTTGTGGTGGTAGGGCTTGTAGTGGTAGGGCTTGTTGTGGTAGGACTCATGGTGGTAGGACTTGTTGTGGTAGGACTCGTGGTGGTAGGGCTTGTTGTGGTAGGACTCGTGGTGGTAGGGCTTGTTGTAGTAGGACTCGTGGTGGTAGGACTCGTGGTGGTAGGGCTCGTAGTGGTAGGGCTCGTTGTGGTAGGGCTCGTAGTGGTAGGGCTCGTTGTGGTAGGGCTCGTAGTGGTAGGACTCGTTGTGGTAGGACTCGTTGTGGTAGGACTCGTGGTGGTAGGGCTCGTTGTGGTAGGATTCGTGATGGTAGGGCTCGTTGTGGTAAGATTCGTGGTGCTAGGGCTCGTTGTGGTAGTGCTCGTGGTGGTAGGACTCGTGGTGGTAGGGTTCGTAGTGGTGGGGCTCGTTGTGGTAGGACTCGTGGTGGTAGGGCTCGTGGTGGTAGGTTTTGTGGTGGTAGGGCTTGTAGTGGTAGGACTTGTTGTGGTAGGACTCGTGGTGGTAGGGCTTGTTGTGGTAGGACTCGTGGTGGTAGGGCTTGTTGTAGTAGGACTCGTGGTGGTAGGACTCGTGGTGGTAGGGCTCGTAGTGGTAGGGCTCGTTGTGGTAGGGCTCGTAGTGGTAGGGCTCGTTGTGGTAGGGCTCGTAGTGGTAGGACTCGTTGTGGTAGGACTCGTGGTGGTAGGGCTTGTTGTAGTAGGACTCGTGGTGGTAGGACTCGTGGTGGTAGGGCTCGTAGTGGTAGGGCTCGTTGTGGTAGGGCTCGTAGTGGTAGGGCTCGTTGTGGTAGGGCTCGTAGTGGTAGGACTCGTTGTGGTAGGACTCGTGGTGGTAGGGCTCGTTGTGGTAGGATTCGTGGTGGTAGGGCTCGTTGTGGTAGGATTCGTGGTGCTAGGGCTCGTTGTGGTAGGGCTCGTTGTGGTAGGACTCGTTGTGGTTGGACTTGTTGTGGTAGAGCTCGTAGTGGTGGGGCTCGTTGTGGTAGGACTCGTGGTGGTAGGGCTCGTGGTGGTAGGTTTTGTGGTGGTAGGGCGTGTAGTGGTAGGGCTTGTTGTGGTAGGACTCATGGTGGTAGGGCTCGTTGTGGTAGGGCTCGTGGTGGTAGGACTCGTGGTGGTAGGACTCGTGGTGGTAGGACTTGTTGTGGTAGGACTCGTGGTGGTAGGGCTTGTTGTGGTAGGACTCGTGGTGGTAGGGCTTGTTGTAGTAGGACTCGTGGTGGTAGGACTCGTGGTGGTAGGGCTCGTAGTGGTAGGGCTCGTTGTGGTAGGGCTCGTAGTGGTAGGGCTTGTTGTGGTAGAGCTCCTAGTGGTAGGACTCGTTGTGGTAGGGCTCGTGGTGGTAGGTTTTGTGGTGGTAGGGCTTGTAGTGGTAGAGCTCGTGGTGGTAGGACTCGTGGTGGTAGGACTTGTTGTGGTAGGACTCGTGGTGGTAGGGCTTGTTGTGGTAGGACTCGTGGTGGTAGGGCTTGTTGTGGTAGGACTCGTGGTGGTAGGACTCGTGATGGTAGGGCTCGTAGTGGTAGGGCTCGTAGTGGTAGGACTCGTTGTGGTAGGGCTCGTGGTGGTAGGTTTTGTGGTGGTAGGGCTTGTAGTGGTAGGGCTTGTTGTGGTAGGGCTCGTGGTGGTAGGACTCGTGGTGGTAGGACTTGTTGTGGTAGGACTCGTGGTGGTAGGGCTTGTTGTGGTAGGACTCGTGGTGGTAGGGCTTGTTGTGGTAGGACTCGTGGTGGTAGGGCTCGTAGTGGTAGAGCTCGTTGTGGTAGGGCTCGTAGTGGTAGGGCTCGTTGTGGTAGGGCTCGTAGTGGTAGGACTCGTTGTGGTAGGACTTGTTGTGGTAGGGCTCGTAGTGGTAGGACTCGTTGTGGTAGGACTCGTTGTGGTAGGGCTCGTACTGGTAGGACTCGTTGTGGTAGGACTCGTTGTGGTAGGAGTCGTTGTGGTAGGGCTCGTTGTGGTAGGGCTCGTTGTGGTAGTGCTCGTGGTGGTAGGGCTCGTGGTGGTAGGGCTCGTAGTGGTGGGGCTCGTTGTGGTAGGACTCGTGGTGGTAGGAGTCGTGGTGGTAGGTTTTGTGGTGGTAGGGCTTGTAGTGGTAGGGCTTGTTGTGGTAGGACTCATGGTGGTAGGACTTGTTGTGGTAGGACTCGTGGTGGTAGGGCTTGTTGTGGTAGGACTCGTGGTGGTAGGGCTTGTTGTAGTAGGACTCGTGGTGGTAGGACTCGTGGTGGTAGGGCTCGTAGTGGTAGGGCTCGTAGTGGTAGGGCTCGTTGTGGTAGGGCTCGTAGTGGTAGGACTCGTTGTGGTAGGACTCGTTGTGGTAGGACTCGTGGTGGTAGGGCTCGTTGTGGTAGGATTCGTGGTGGTAGGGCTCGTTGTGGTAGGATTCGTGGTGCTAGGGCTCGTTGTGGTAGGGCTCGTTGTGGTAGGACTCGTTGTGGTTGGACTTGTTGTGGTAGGGCTCGTAGTGGTGGGGCTCGTTGTGGTAGGACTCGTGGTGGTAGGGCTCGTGGTGGTAGGTTTTGTGGTGGTAGGGCGTGTAGTGGTAGGGCTTGTTGTGGTAGAACTCGTGGTGGTAGGGCTTGTTGTAGTAGGACTCGTGGTGGTAGGACTCGTGGTGGTAGGGCTCGTAGTGGTAGGGCTCGTTGTGGTAGGGCTCGTAGTGGTAGGGCTCGTTGTGGTAGGGCTCGTAGTGGTAGGACTCGTTGTGGTAGGGCTCGTGGTGGTAGGATTTGTGGTGGTAGGGCTTGTAGTGGTAGGGCTCGTGGTGGTAGGACTCGTGGTGGTAGGACTCGTGGTGGTAGGGCTTGTTGTGGTAGGACTCGTGGTGGTAGGGCTTGTTGTGGTAGGACTCGTGGTGGTAGGACTCGTGGTGGTAGGGCTCGTAGTGGTAGGGCTCGTAGTGGTAGGACTCGTTGTGGTAGGGCTCGTGGTGGTAGGTTTTGTGGTGGTAGGGCTTGTTGTGGTAGGGCTCGTGGTGGTAGGGCTCGTGGTGGTAGGACTCGTGGTGGTAGGACTTGTTGTGGTAGGACTCGTGGTGGTAGGGCTTGTTGTGGTAGGACTCGTGGTGGTAGGGCTTGTTGTGGTAGGACTCGTGGTGCTAGGACTCGTGGTGGTAGGGCTCGTAGTGGTAGGGCTCGTTGTGGTAGAGCTCGTAGTGGTAGGGCTCGTTGTGGTAGGGCTCGTAGTGGTAGGGCTCGTTGTGGTAGGACTTGTTGTGGTAGGGCTCGTAGTGGTAGGACTCGTTGTGGTAGGACTCGTGGTGGTAGGGCTTGTTGTGGTAGGACTCGTGGTGGTAGGACTCGTGGTGGTAGGGCTCGTAGTGGTATGGCTCGTTGTGGTAGGGCTCGTAGTGGTAAGGCTCGTTGTGGTAGGGCTCGTAGTGGTAGGACTCGTTGTGGTAGGGCTCGTGGTGGTAGGTTTTGTGGTGGTAGGGCTTGTAGTGGTAGGGCTTGTTGTGGTAGGGCTCGTGGTGGTAGGACTCGTGGTGGTAGGACTCGTTGTGGTAGGACTCGTGGTGGTAGGGCTTGTTGTGGTAGAGCTCGTGGTGGTAGGGCTTGTTGTGGTAGGACTCGTGGTGGTAGGGCTCGTGGTGGTAGGACTTGTTGTGGTAGGACTCGTGGTGGTAGAGCTTGTTGTGGTAGGACTCGTGGTGGTAGGGCTTGTTGTGGTAGGACTCGTGGTGGTAGGACTCGTGGTGGTAGGGCTCGTAGTGGTAGGGCTCGTTGTGGTAGGGCTCGTAGTGGTAGGACTCGTTGTGGTAGGGCTCGTGGTGGTAGGTTTTGTGGTGGTAGGGCTTGTAGTGGTAGGGCTCGTGGTGGTAGGACTCGTGGTAGTAGAACTTGTTGTGGTAGGACTCGTGGTGGTAGGGCTTGTTGTGGTAGGACTCGTGGTGGTAGGGCTTGTTGTGGTAGGACTCGTGGTGGTAGGACTCGTGGTGGTAGGGCTCGTAGTGGTAGGGCTCGTAGTGGTAGGACTCGTTGTGGTAGGGCTCGTGGTGGTAGGGCTTGTTGTGGTAGAACTCGTGGTGGTAGGGCTTGTTGTGGTAGGACTCGTGGTGGTAGGACTCGTGGTGGTAGGGCTCGTAGTGGTAGGGCTCGTAGTGGTAGGACTCGTTGTGGTAGGGCTCGTGGTGGTAGGTTTTGTGGTGGTAGGGCTTGTAGTGGTAGGGCTTGTTGTGGTAGGGCTCGTGGTGGTAGGACTCGTGGTGGTAGGACTTGTTGTGGTAGGACTCGTGGTGGTAGGGCTTGTTGTGGTAGGACTCGTGGTGGTAGGGCTTGTTGTGGTAGGACTCGTGGAGGTAGGACTCGTGGTGGTAGGGCTCGTAGTGGTAGGGCTCGTTGTGGTAGGGCTCGTAGTGGTAGGGCTCGTTGTGGTAGGGCTCGTAGTGGTAAGACTCGTTGTGGTAGGACTTGTTGTGGTAGGGCTCGTAGTGGTAGGACTCGTTGTGGTAGGACTCGTTGTGGTAGAGCTCGTACTGGTAGGACTCGTTTTGGTAGGACTCGTTGTGGTAGGAGTCGTTGTGGTAGGGCTCGTTGTGGTAGGGCTCGTAGTGGTAGGGCTCGTTGTGATAGTGCTCGTGGTGGTAGGACTCGTGGTGGTAGGGCTCGTAGTGGTGGGGCTCGTTGTGGTAGGACTCGTGGTGGTAGGGCTCGTGGTGGTAGGTTTTGTGGTGGTAGAGCTTGTAGTGGTAGGGCTTGTTGTGGTAGGACTCATGGTGGTAGGGCTCGTTGTGGTAGGGCTCGTGGTGGTAGGACTCGTGGTGGTAGGACTTGTTGTGGTAGGACTCGTGGTGGTAGTGCTTGTTGTGGTAGGACTCGTGGTGGTAGGGCTTGTTGTAGTAGGACTCGTGGTGGTAGGACTCGTGGTGGTAGGGCTCGTAGTGGTAGGGCTCGTTGTGGTAGGGCTCGTAGTGGTAGGGCTCGTTGTGGTAGGGCTCGTAGTGGTAGGATTTGTTGTGGTAGGACTCGTGGTGGTAGGGCTTGTTGTAGTAGGACTCGTGGTGGTAGGACTCGTGGTGGTAGGGCTCGTAGTGGTAGGGCTCGTTGTGGTAGGGCTCGTAGTGGTAGGGCTCGTTGTGGTAGGGCTCGTAGAGGTAGGACTCGTTGTGGTAGGACTCGTTGTGGTAGGACTCGTGGTGGTAGGGCTCGTTGTGGTAGGATTCGTGGTGGTAGGGCTCGTTGTGGTAGGATTCGTGGTGCTAGGGCTCGTTGTGGTAGGTCTCGTTGTGGTAGGACTCGTTTTGGTTGGACTTGTTGTGGTAGAGCTCGTAGTGGTGGGGCTTGTTGTGGTAGGACTCGTGGTGGTAGGGCTCGTGGTGGTAGGTTTTGTGGTGGTAGGGCGTGTAGTGGTAGGGCTTGTTGTGGTAGGACTCATGGTGGTAGGGCTCGTTGTGGTAGGGCTCGTGGTGGTAGGACTCGTGGTGGTAGGACTCGTGGTGGTAGGACTTGTTGTGGTAGGACTCATGGTGGTAGGGCTTGTTGTGGTAGGACTCGTGGTGGTAGGGCTTGTTGTAGTAGGACTCGTGGTGGTAGGACTCGTGGTGGTAGGGCTCGTAGTGGTAGAGCTCGTTGTGGTAGGGCTCGTATTGGTAGGGCTCGTTGTGGTAGGGCTCGTATTGGTAGGACTCGTTTTGGTAGGGCTCGTGGTGGTAGGTTTTGTGGTGGTAGGGCCTGTAGTGGTAGGGCTCGTGGTGGTAGGACTCGTGGTGGTAGGACTTGTTGTGGTAGGACTCGTGGTGGTAGGGCTTGTTGTGGTAGGACTCGTGGTGGTAGGGCTTGTTGTGGTAGGACTCGTGGTGGTAGGACTCGTGGTGGTAGGGCTCGTAGTGGTAGGGCTCGTAGTGGTAGGACTCGTTGTGGTAGGGCTCGTGGTGGTAGGTTTTATGGTGGTAGGGCTTGTAGTGGTAGGGCTTGTTGTGGTAGGGCTCGTGGTGGTAGGACTCGTGGTGGTAGGGCTCGTGGTGGTAGGTTTTGTGGTGGTAGGGCTTGTTGTGGTAGGGCTCGTGGTGGTAGGACTCGTGGTGGTAGGACTTGTTGTGGTAGGACTCGTGGTGGTAGGGCTTGTTGTGGTAGGACTCGTGGTGGTAGGGCTTGTTGTGGTAGGACTCGTGGTGCTAGGACTCGTGGTGGTAGGGCTCGTAGTGGTAGGGCTCGTTGTGGTAGAGCTCGTAGTGGTAGGGCTCGTTGTGGTAGGGCTCGTAGTGGTAGGGCTCGTTGTGGTAGGACTTGTTGTGGTAGGGCTCGTAGTGGTAGGACTCGTTGTGGTAGGACTCGTGGTGGTAGGGCTTGTTGTGGTAGGACTCGTGGTGGTAGGACTCGTGGTGGTAGGTTTTGTGGTGGTAGGGCTTGTTGTGGTAGGGCTCGTGGTGGTAGGACTCGTGGTGGTAGGGCTCGTGGTGGTAGGTTTTGTGGTGGTAGGGCTTGTTGTGGTAGGGCTCGTGGTGGTAGGACTCGTGGTGGTAGGACTCGTTGTGGTAGGACTCGTGGTGGTAGGGCTTGTTGTGGTAGGACTCGTGGTGGTAGGGCTTGTTGTGGTAGGACTCGTGGTGCTAGGACTCGTGGTGGTAGGGCTCGTAGTGGTAGGGCTCGTTGTGGTAGAGCTCGTAGTGGTAGGGCTCGTTGTGGTAGGGCTCGTAGTGGTAGGGCTCGTTGTGGTAGGACTTGTTGTGGTAGGGCTCGTAGTGGTAGGACTCGTTGTGGTAGGACTCGTGGTGGTAGGGCTTGTTGTGGTAGGACTCGTGGTGGTAGGACTCGTGGTGGTAGGGCTCGTAGTGGTAGGGCTCGTTGTGGTAGGGCTCGTAGTGGTAGGACTCGTTGTGGTAGGGCTCGTGGTGGTAGGTTTTGTGGTGGTAGGGCTTGTAGTGGTAGGGCTCGTGGTGGTAGGACTCGTTGTGGTTGGACTTGTTGTGGTAGGGCTCGTAGTGGTGGGGCTCGTTGTGGTAGGACTCGTGGTGGTAGGGCTTGTGGTGGTAGGTTTTGTGGTGGTAGGGCTTGTAGTGGTAGGGCTTGTTGTGGTAGGGCTCATGGTGGTAGGGCTCGGGGTGGTAGGTTTTGTGGTGGTAGGGCTTGTAGTGGTAGGGCTTGTTGTGGTAGGGCTCGTGGTGGTAGGACTCGTGGTGGTAGGACTCGTTGTGGTAGGACTCGTGGTGGTAGGGCTTGTTGTGGTAGGGCTCGTGGTGGTAGGGCTTGTTGTGGTAGGACTCGTGGTGGTAGGACTCGTTGTGGTAGGACTTGTTGTGGTAGGACTCGTGGTGGTAGAGCTTGTTGTGGTAGGACTCGTGGTGGTAGGGCTTGTTGTGGTAGGACTCGTGGTGGTAGGACTCGTGGTGGTAGGGCTCGTAGTGGTAGGGCTCGTTGTGGTAGGGCTCGTAGTGGTAGGACTCGTTGTGGTAGGGCTCGTGGTGGTAGGTTTTGTGGTGGTAGGGCTTGTGGTGGTAGGGCTCGTGGTGGTAGGACTCGTGGTGGTAGAACTTGTTGTGGTAGGACTCGTGGTGGTAGGGCTTGTTGTGGTAGGACTCGTGGTGGTAGGGCTTGTTGTGGTAGGACTCGTGGTGGTAGGACTCGTGGTGGTAGCGCTCGTAGTGGTAGGGCTCGTAGTGGTAGGACTCGTTGTGGTAGGGCTCGTGGTGGTAGGGCTTGTTGTGGTAGGACTCGTGGTGGTAGGGCTTGTTGTGGTAGGACTCGTGGTGGTAGGACTCGTGGTGGTAGGGCTCGTAGTGGTAGGGCTCGTAGTGGTAGGACTCGTTGTGGTAGGGCTCGTGGTGGTAGGTTTTGTGGTGGTAGGGCTTGTAGTGGTAGGGCTTGTTGTGGTAGGGCTCGTGGTGGTAGGACTCGTGGTGGTAGGACTTGTTGTGGTAGGACTCGTGGTGGTAGGGCTTGTTGTGGTAGGACTCGTGGTGGTAGGGCTTGTTGTGGTAGGACTCGTGGAGGTAGGACTCGTGGTGGTAGGGCTCGTAGTGGTAGGGCTCGTTGTGGTAGGGCTCGTAGTGGTAGGGCTCGTTGTGGTAGGGCTCGTAGTGGTAGGGCTCGTAGTGGTAGGACTCGTTGTGGTAGGACTCGTTGTGGTAGAGCTCGTACTGGTAGGACTCGTTGTGGTAGGACTCGTTGTGGTAGGAGTCGTTGTGGTAGGGCTCGTTGTGGTAGGGCTCGTAGTGGTAGGGCTCGTTGTGGTAGTGCTCGTGGTGGTAGGACTCGTGGTGGTAGGGCTCGTAGTGGTGGGGCTCGTTGTGGTAGGACTCGTGGTGGTAGGGCTCGTGGTGGTAGGTTTTGTGGTGGTAGAGCTTGTAGTGGTAGGGCTTGTTGTGGTAGGACTTATGGTGGTAGGGCTCGTTGTGGTAGGGCTCATGGTGGTAGGACTCGTGGTGGTAGGACTTGTTGTGGTAGGACTCGTGGTGGTAGTGCTTGTTGTGGTAGGACTCGTGGTGGTAGGGCTTGTTTTAGTAGGACTCGTGGTGGTAGGACTCGTGGTGGTAGGGCTCGTAGTGGTAGGGCTCGTTGTGGTAGGGCTCGTAGTGGTAGGGCTCGTTGTGGTAGGGCTCGTAGTGGTAGGACTCGTTGTGGTAGGACTCGTGGTGGTAGGGCTTGTTGTAGTAGGACTCGTGGTGGTAGGACTCGTGGTGGTAGGGCTCGTAGTGGTAGGGCTCGTTGTGGTAGGGCTCGTAGTGGTAGGGCTCGTTGTGGTAGGGCTCGTAGTGGTAGGACTCGTTGTGGTAGGACTCGTTGTGGTAGGATTCGTGGTGGTAGGGCTCGTTGTGGTAGGATTCGTGGTGGTAGGGCTCGTTGTGGTAGGATTCGTGGTGCTAGGGCTCGTTGTGGTAGGGCTCGTTGTGGTAGGACTCGTTGTGGTTGGACTTGTTGTGGTAGAGCTCGTAGTGGTGGGGCTCGTTGTGGTAGGACTCGTGGTGGTAGGGCTCGTGGTGGTAGGTTTTGTGGTGGTAGGGCGTGTAGTGGTAGGGCTTGTTGTGGTAGGACTCATGGTGGTAGGGCTCGTTGTGGTAGGGCTCGTGGTGGTAGGACTCGTGGTGGTAGGACTTGTGGTGGTAGGACTTGTTGTGGTAGGACTCGTGGTGGTAGGGCTTGTTGTGGTAGGACTCGTGGTGGTAGGGCTTGTTGTAGTAGGACTCGTGGTGGTAGGACTCGTGGTGGTAGGGCTCGTAGTGGTAGGGCTCGTTGTGGTAGGGCTCGTAGTGGTAGGGCTCGTTGTGGTAGGGCTCGTAGTGGTAGGACTCGTTGTGGTAGGACTCGTTGTGGTAGGACTCGTGGTGGTAGGGCTCGTTGTGGTAGGATTCGTGGTGGTAGGGCTCGTTGTGGTAAGATTCGTGGTGCTAGGGCTCGTTGTGGTAGTGCTCGTGGTGGTAGGACTCGTGGTGGTAGGGTTCGTAGTGGTGGGGCTCGTTGTGGTAGGACTCGTGGTGGTAGGGCTCGTGGTGGTAGGTTTTGTGGTGGTAGGGCTTGTAGTGGTAGGGCTTGTTGTGGTAGGACTCATGGTGGTAGGGCTCGTTGTGGTAGGGCTTGTTGTGGTAGGACTCGTGGTGGTAGGGCTTGTTGTGGTAGGACTCGTGGTGGTAGGGCTTGTTGTAGTAGGACTCGTGGTGGTAGGACTCGTGGTGGTAGGGCTCGTGGTGGTAGGGCTCGTTGTGGTAGGGCTCGTAGTGGTAGGGCTCGTTGTGGTAGGGCTCGTAGTGGTAGGACTCGTTGTGGTAGGACTCGTGGTGGTAGGGCTTGTTGTAGTAGGACTCGTGGTGGTAGGACTCGTGGTGGTAGGGCTCGTAGTGGTAGGGCTCGTTGTGGTAGGGCTCGTAGTGGTAGGGCTCGTTGTGGTAGGGCTCGTAGTGGTAGGACTCGTTGTGGTAGGACTCGTTGTGGTAGGACTCGTGGTGGTAGGGCTCGTTGTGGTAGGATTCGTGGTGGTAGGGCTCGTTGTGGTAGGATTCGTGGTGCTAGGGCTCGTTGTGGTAGGGCTCGTTGTGGTAGGACTCGTTGTGGTTGGACTTGTTGTGGTAGAGCTCGTAGTGGTGGGGCTCGTTGTGGTAGGGCTCGTGGTGGTAGGGCTCGTGGTGGTAGGGCTCGTGGTGGTAGGTTTTGTGGTGGTAGGGCGTGTAGTGGTAGGGCTTGTTGTGGTAGGACTCATGGTGGTAGGGCTCGTTGTGGTAGGGCTCGTGGTGGTAGGACTCGTGGTGGTAGGACTCGTGGTGGTAGGACTTGTTGTGGTAGGACTCGTGGTGGTAGGGCTTGTTGTGGTAGGACTCGTGGTGGTAGGGCTTGTTGTAGTAGGACTCGTGGTGGTAGGACTCGTGGTGGTAGAACTCGTAGTGGTAGGGCTCGTTGTGGTAGGGCTCGTAGTGGTAGGGCTCGTTGTGGTAGGGCTCGTAGTGGTAGGACTCGTTGTGGTAGGGCTCGTGGTGGTAGGTTTTGTGGTGGTAGGGCTTGTAGTGGTAGGGCTCGTGGTGGTAGGACTCGTGGTGGTAGGACTTGTTGTGGTAGGACTCGTGGTGGTAGGGCTTGTTGTGGTAGGACTCGTGGTGGTAGGGCTTGTTGTGGTAGGACTCGTGGTGGTAGGACTCGTGGTGGTAGGGCTCGTAGTGGTAGGGCTCGTAGTGGTAGGACTCGTTGTGGTAGGGCTCGTGGTGGTAGGTTTTGTGGTGGTAGGGCTTGTAGTGGTAGGGCTTGTTGTGGTAGGGCTCGTGGTGGTAGGACTCGTGGTGGTAGGACTTGTTGTGGTAGGACTCGTGGTGGTAGGGCTTGTTGTGGTAGGACTCGTGGTGGTAGGGCTTGTTGTGGTAGGACTCGTGGAAGTAGGACTCGTGGTGGTAGGGCTCGTGGTGGTAGGGCTCGTTGTGGTAGGGCTCGTTGTGGTAGGGCTCGTAGTGGTAGGGCTCGTTGTGGTAGGGCTCGTAGTGGTAGGACTCGTTGTGGTAGGACTTGTTGTGGTAGGGCTCGTAGTGGTAGGACTCGTTGTGGTAGGACTCGTTGTGGTAGGGCTCGTACTGGTAGGACTCGTTGTGGTAGGACTCGTTGTGGTAGGAGTCGTTGTGGTAGGGCTCGTTGTGGTAGGGCTCGTTGTGGTAGTGCTCGTGGTGGTAGGACTCGTGGTGGTAGGGCTCGTAGTGGTGGGGCTCGTTGTGGTAGGACTCGTGGTGGTAGGGCTCGTGGTGGTAGGTTTTGTGGTGGTAGGGCTTGTAGTGGTAGGGCTTGTTGTGGTAGGACTCATGGTGGTAGGACTTGTTGTGGTAGGGCTTGTTGTGGTAGGGCTTGTTGTGGTAGGACTCGTGGTGGTAGGGCTTGTTGTAGTAGGACTCGTGGTGGTAGGACTCGTGGTGGTAGGGCTCGTAGTGGTAGGGCTCGTTGTGGTAGGGCTCGTAGTGGTAGGGCTCGTTGTGGTAGGGCTCGTAGTGGTAGGACTCGTTGTGGTAGGACTCGTTGTGGTAGAACTCGTGGTGGTAGGGCTCGTTGTGGTAGGATTCGTGGTGGTAGGGCTCGTTGTGGTAGGATTCGTGGTGCTAGGGCTCGTTGTGGTAGGGCTCGTTTTGGTAGGACTCGTTGTGGTTGGACTTGTTGTGGTAGGGCTTGTAGTGGTGGGGCTCGTTGTGGTAGGACTCATGGTGGTAGGGCTCGTTGTGGTAGGACTCATGGTGGTAGGACTCGTTGTGGTAGGGCTCGTGGTGGTAGGGCTCGTTGTGGTAGGGCTCGTGGTGGTAGGACTCGTTGTGGTAGGACTCGTTGTGGTAGGGCTCGTACTGGTAGGACTCGTGGTAGGACTCGTTGTGGTAGGGCTCGTTGTGGTAGGGCTCGTTGTGGTAGTGCTCGTGGTGGTAGGACTCGTGGTGGTAGGGCTCGTAGTGGTGGGGCTCGTTGTGGTGGGACTCGTGGTGGTAGGGCTCGTGGTGGTAGGTTTTGTGGTGGTAGGGCTTGTAGTGGTAGGGCTTGTTGTGGTAGGACTCATGGTGGTAGGACTTGTTGTGGTAGGACTCGTGGTGGTAGGGCTTGTTGTGGTAGGACTCGTGGTGGTAGGGCTTGTTTTAGTAGGACTCGTGGTGGTAGGACTCGTGGTGGTAGGATTCGTGGTGGTAGGGCTCGTTGTGGTAAGATTCGTGGTGCTAGGGCTCGTTGTGGTAGTGCTCGTGGTGGTAGGACTCGTGGTGGTAGGGTTCGTAGTGGTGGGGCTCGTTGTGGTAGGACTCGTGGTGGTAGGGCTCGTGGTGGTAGGTTTTGTGGTGGTAGGGCTTGTAGTGGTAGGACTTGTTGTGGTAGGACTCGTGGTGGTAGGGCTTGTTGTGGTAGGACTCGTGGTGGTAGGGTTTGTTGTAGTAGGACTCGTGGTGGTAGGACTCGTGGTGGTAGGGCTCGTAATGGTACGGCTCGTTGTGGTAGGGCTCGTAGTGGTAGGGCTCGTTGTGGTAGGGCTCGTAGTGGTAGGACTCGTTGTGGTAGGGCTCGTGGTGGTAGGGCTTGTTGTAGTAGGACTCGTGGTGGTAGGACTCGTGGTGGTAGGGCTCGTAGTGGTAGGGCTCGTTGTGGTAGGGCTCGTAGTGGTAGGGCTCGTTGTGGTAGGGCTCGTAGTGGTAGGACTCGTTGTGGTAGGACTCGTGGTGGTAGGGCTCGTTGTGGTAGGATTCGTGGTGGTAGGGCTCGTTGTGGTAGGATTCGTGGTGCTAGGGCTCGTTGTGGTAGGGCTCGTTGTGGTAGGACTCGTTGTGGTTGGACTTGTTGTGGTAGAGCTCGTAGTGGTGGGGCTCGTTGTGGTAGGACTCGTGGTGGTAGGGCTCGTGGTGATAGGTTTTGTGGTGGTAGGGCGTGTAGTGGTAGGGCTTGTTGTGGTAGGACTCATGGTTGTAGGGCTCGTTGTGGTAGGGCTCGTGGTGGTAGGACTCGTGGTGGTAGGACTCGTGGTGGTAGGACTTGTTATGGTAGGACTCGTGGTGGTAGGGCTTGTTCTGGTAGGACTCGTGGTGGTAGGGCTTGTTGTAGTAGGACTCGTGGTGGTAGGACTCGTGGTGGTAGGGCTCGTAGTGGTAGGGCTCGTTGTGGTAGGGCTCGTAGTGGTAGGGCTCGTTGTGGTAGAGCTCGTAGTGGTAGGACTCGTTGTGGTAGGGCTCGTGGTGGTAGGACTTGTTGTGGTAGGACTCGTGGTGGTAGGGCTTGTTGTGGTAGAACTCCTGGTGGTAGGGCTTGTTGTGGTAGGACTCGTGGTGGTAGGACTCGTGATGGTAGTGCTCGTAGTGGTAGGGCTCGTAGTGGTAGGACTCGTTGTGGTAGGGCTCGTGGTGGTAGGTTTTGTGGTGGTAGGGCTTGTAGTGGTAGGGCTTGTTGTGGTAGGGCTCGTGGTGGTAGGACTCGTGGTGGTAGGACTTGTTGTGGTAGGACTCGTGGTGGTAGGGCTTGTTGTGGTAGGACTCGTGGTGGTAGGGCTTGTTGTGGTAGGACTCGTGGTGGTAGGGCTCGTAGTGGTAGAGCTCGTTGTGGTAGGGCTCGTGGTGGTAGGGCTCGTTGTGGTAGGATTCGTGGTGGTAGGGCTCGTTGTGGTAGGATTCGTGGTGCTAGGGCTCGTTGTGGTAGGGCTCGTTGTGGTAGGACTCGTTGTGGTTGGACTTGTTGTGGTAGAGCTCGTAGTGGTGGGGCTCGTTGTGGTAGGACTCGTGGTGGTAGGGCTCGTGGTGGTAGGTTTTGTGGTGGTAGGGCGTGTAGTGGTAGGGCTTGTTGTGGTAGGACTCATGGTGGTAGGGCTCGTTGTGGTAGGGCTCGTGGTGGTAGGACTCGTGGTGGTAGGACTCGTGGTGGTAGGACTTGTTGTGGTAGGACTCGTGGTGGTAGGGCTTGTTGTGGTAGGACTCGTGGTGGTAGGGCTTGTTGTAGTAGGACTCGTGTTGGTAGGACTCGTGGTGGTAGAGCTCGTAGTGGTAGGGCTCGTTGTGGTAGGGCTCGTAGTGGTAGGGCTCGTTGTGGTAGGGCTCGTATTGGTAGGACTCGTTGTGGTAGGGCTCGTGGTGGTAGGTTTTGTGGTGGTAGGGCCTGTAGTGGTAGGGCTCGTGGTGGTAGGACTCGTGGTGGTAGGACTTGCTGTGGTAGGACTCGTGGTGGTAGGGCTTGTTGTGGTAGGACTCGTGGTGGTAGGGCTTGTTGTGGTAGGACTCGTGGTGGTAGGACTCGTGGTGGTAGGGCTCGTAGTGGTAGGGCTCGTAGTGGTAGGACTCATTGTGGTAGGGCTCGTGGTGGTAGGTTTTGTGGTAGTAGGGCTTGTAGTGGTAGGGCTTGTTGTGGTAGGGCTCGTGGTGGTAGGACTCGTGGTGGTAGGACTTGTTGTGGTAGGACTCGTGGTGGTAGGGCTTGTTATGGTAGGACTCGTGGTGGTAGGGCTTGTTGTGGTAGGACTCGTGGAAGTAGGATTCGTGGTGGTAGGGCTCGTAGTGGTAGGGCTCGTTGTGGTAGGGCTCGTAGTGGTAGGGCTCGTTGTGGTAGGGCTCGTAGTGGTAGGACTCGTTGTGGTAGGACTTGTTGTGGTAGGGCTCGTAGTGGTAGGACTCGTTGTGGTAGGACTCGTTGTGGTAGGGCTCGTACTGGTAGGACTCGTTGTGGTAGGACTCGTTGTGGTAGGGCTCGTGGTGGTAGGACTCGTGGTGGTAGGACTTGTTGTGGTAGGACTCGTGGTGGTAGGGTTTGTTGTGGTAGGACTCGTGGTGGTAGGGCTTGTTGTAGTAGGACTTGTGGTGGTAGGACTCGTGGTGGTAGGGCTCGTGGTGGTAGGGCTCGTTGTGGTAGGGCTCGTAGTGGTAGGGCTCGTTGTGGTAGGGCTCGTAGTGGTAGGACTCGTTGTGGTAGGACTCGTGGTGGTAGGGCTTGTTGTAGTAGGACTCGTGGTGGTAGGACTCGTGGTGGTAGGGCTCGTAGTGGTAGGGCTCGTTGTGGTAGGGCTCGTAGTGGTAGGGCTCGTTGTGGTAGGGCTCGTAGTGGTAGGACTCGTTGTGGTAGGACTCGTTGTGGTAGGACTCGTGGTGGTAGGGCTCGTTGTGGTAGGATTCGTGGTGGTAGGGCTCGTTGTGGTAGGATTCGTGGTGCTAGGGCTCGTTGTGGTAGGGCTCGTTGTGGTAGGACTCGTTGTGGTTGGGCTTGTTGTGGTAGGACTCGTGGTGGTAGGGCTTGTTGTAGTAGGACTCGTGGTGGTAGGACTCGTGGTGGTAGAACTCGTAGTGGTAGGGCTCGTTGTGGTAGGGCTCGTAGTGGTAGGGCTCGTTGTGGTAGGGCTCGTAGTGGTAGGACTCGTTGTGGTAGGGCTCGTGGTGGTAGGTTTTGTGGTGGTAGGGCTTGTAGTGGTAGGGCTCGTGGTGGTAGGACTTGTGGTGATAGGACTTGTTGTGGTAGGACTCGTGGTGGTAGGGCTTGTTGTGGTAGGACTCGTGGTGGTAGGGCTTGTTGTGGTAGGACTCGTGGTGGTAGGACTCGTGGTGGTAGGGCTCGTAGTGGTAGGGCTCGTAGTGGTAGGACTCGTTGTGGTAGGGCTCGTGGTGGTAGGTTTTGTGGTGGTAGGGCTTGTAGTGGTAGGGCTTGTTGTGGTAGGGCTCGTGGTGGTAGGACTCGTGGTGGTAGGACTTGTTGTGGTAGGACTCTTGGTGGTAGGGCTTGTTGTGGTAGGACTCGTGGTGGTAGGGCTTGTTGTGGTAGGACTCGTGGAAGTAGGACTCGTGGTGGTAGGGCTCGTAGTGGTAGGGCTCGTTGTGGTAGGGCTCGTAGTGGTAGGGCTCGTTGTGTTAGGGCTCGTGGTAGGACTCGTTGTGGTAGGACTTGTTGTGGTAGGGCTCGTAGTGGTAGGACTCGTTGTGGTAGGACTCGTTGTGGTAGGGCTCATACTGGTAGGACTCGTTGTGGTAGGACTCGTTGTGGTAGGAGTCGTTGTGGTAGGGCTCGTTGTGGTAGGGCTCGTTGTGGTAGTGCTCGTGGTGGTAGGACTCGTGGTGGTAGGGCTCGTAGTGGTGGGGCTCGTTGTGGTAGGACTCGTGGTGGTAGGGCTCGTGGTGGTAGGTTTTGTGGTGGTAGGGCTTGTAGTGGTAGGGCTTGTTGTGGTAGGACTCATGGTGGTAGGACTTGTTGTGGTAGGGCTTGTTGTGGTAGGGCTTGTTGTGGTAGGACTCGTGGTGGTAGGGCTTGTTGTAGTAGGACTCGTGGTGGTAGGACTCGTGGTGGTAGGGCTCGTAGTGGTAGGGCTCGTTGTGGTAGGGCTCGTAGTGGTAGGACTCGTTGTGGTAGGACTCGTTGTGGTAGGACTTGTGGTGGTAGGGCTCGTTGTGGTAGGATTCGTGGTGGTAGGGCTCGTTGTGGTAGGATTCGTGGTGCTAGGGCTCGTTGTGGTAGGGCTCGTTGTGGTAGGACTCGTTGTGGTTGGACTTGTTGTGGTAGGGCTTGTAGTGGTGGGGCTCGTTGTGGTAGGACTCGTGGTGGTAGGGCTCGTGGTGGTAGGTTTTGTGGTGTTAGGGCGTGTAGTGGTAGGGCTTGTTGTGGTAGGACTCATGGTGGTAGGGCTCGTTGTGGTAGGGCTCGTGGTGGTAGGACTCGTTGTGGTAGGACTCGTTGTGGTAGGGCTCGTATTGGTAGGACTCGTTGTGGTAGGACTCGTTGTGGTAGGAGTCGTTGTGGTAGGGCTCGTTGTGGTAGTGCTCGTGGTGGTAGGACTCGTGGTGGTAGGGCTCGTAGTGGTGGGGCTCGTTGTGGTAGGACTCGTGGTGGTAGGGCTCGTGGTGGTAGGTTTGGTGGTGGTAGGGCTTGTAGTGGTAGGGCTTGTTGTGGTAGGACTCATGGTGGTAGGACTTGTTGTGGTAGGACTCGTGGTGGTAGGGCTTGTTGTGGTAGGACTCGTGGTGGTAGGGCTTGTTGTAGTAGGACTCGTGGTAGTAGGACTCGTGGTGGTAGGGCTCGTAGTGGTAGGGCTCGTTGTGGTAGGGCTCGTAGTGGTAGGGCTCGTTGTGGTAGGGCTCGTAGTGGTAGGACTCGTTGTGGTAGGACTCGTTGTGGTAGGACTCGTGGTGGTAGGGCTCGTTGTGGTAGGATTCGTGGTGGTAGGGCTCGTTGTGGTAAGATTCGTGGTGCTAGGGCTCTTTGTGGTAGTGCTCGTGGTGGTAGGACTCGTGGTGGTAGGGTTCGTAGTGGTGGGGCTCGTTGTGGTAGGACTCGTGGTGGTAGGGCTCGTGGTGGTAGGTTTTGTGGTGGTAGGGCTTGTAGTGGTAGGACTCGTGGTGGTAGGGCTTGTTGTGGTAGGACTCGTGGTGGTAGGGTTTGTTGTAGTAGGACTCGTGGTGGTAGGGCTCGTAGTGGTAGGGCTCGTTGTGGTAGGGCTCGTAGTGGTAGGGCTCGTTGTGGTAAGGCTCGTAGTGGTAGGACTCGTTGTGGTAGGGCTCGTGGTGGTAGGGCTTGTTGTAGTAGGACTCGTGGTGGTAGGACTCGTGGTGGTAGGGCTCGTAGTGGTAGGGCTCGTTGTGGTAGGGCTCGTAGTGGTAGGGCTTGTTGTGGTAGGGCTCGTAGTGGTAGGACTCGTTGTGGTAGGACTCGTGGTGGTAGGGCTCGTTGTGGTAGGATTCGTGGTGGTAGGGCTCGTTGTGGTAGGATTCGTGGTGCTAGGGCTCGTTGTGGTAGGGCTCGTGGTGATAGGTTTTGTGGTGGTAGGGCGTGTAGTGGTAGGGCTTGTTGTTGTAGGACTCATGGTGGTAGGGCTCGTTGTGGTAGGGCTCGTGGTGGTAGGACTCGTGGTGGTAGGACTCGTGGTGGTAGGACTTGTTGTGGTAGGACTCGTGGTGGTAGGGCTTGTTGTGGTAGGACTCGTGGTGGTAGGGCTTGTTGTAGTAGGACTCGTGGTGGTAGGACTCGTGGTGGTAGGGCTCGTAGTGGTAGGGCTCGTTTTGGTAGGGCTCGTAGTGGTAGGGCTCGTTGTGGTAGAGCTCGTAGTGGTAGGACTCGTTGTGGTAGGGCTCGTGGTGGTAGGTTTTGTGGTGGTAGGGCTTGTAGTGGTAGGGCTCGTGGTGGTAGGACTCGTGGTGGTAGGACTTGTTGTGGTAGGGCTCGTGGTGGTAGGGCTTGTTGTGGTAGGACTCGTGGTGGTAGGGCTTGTTGTGGTAGGACTCGTGGTGGTAGGACTCGTGATGGTAGGGCTCGTAGTGGTAGGGCTCGTACTGGTAGGACTCGTTGTGGTAGGGCTCGTGGTGGTAGGTTTTGTGGTGGTAGGGCTTGTAGTGGTAGGGCTTGTTGTGGTAGGGCTCGTGGTGGTAGGACTCGTGGTGGTAGGACTTGTTGTGGTAGGACTCGTGGTGGTAGGGCTTGTTGTGGTAGGACTCGTGGTGGTAGGGCTTGTTGTGGTAGGACTCGTGGTGGTAGGGCTCGTAGTGGTAGAGCTCGTTGTGGTAGGGCTCGTAGTCGTAGGGCTCGATGTGGTAGGGCTCGTAGTGGTAGGACTCGTTGTGGTAGGACTTGTTGTGGTAGGGCTCGTAGTGGTAGGACTCGTTGTGGTAGGACTCGTTGTGGTAGGGCTCGTACTGGTAGGACTCGTTGTGGTAGGACTCGTTGTGGTAGGAGTCGTTGTGGTAGGGCTCGTTGTGGTAGGGCTCGTTGTGGTAGTGCTTGTGGTGGTAGGACTCGTGGTGGTAGGGCTCGTAGTGGTCGGGCTCGTTGTGGTAGGACTCGTGGTGGTAGGGCTCGTGGTGGTAGGTTTTGTGGTGGTAGGGCTTGTAGTGGTAGGGCTTGTTGTGGTAGGACTCATGGTGGTAGGACTTGTTGTGGTAGGACTCGTGGTGGTAGGGCTTGTTTTGGTAGGACTCGTGGTGGTAGGGCTTGTTGTAGTAGGACTCGTGGTGGTAGGACTCGTGGTGGTAGAGCTCGTAGTGGTAGGGCTCGTAGTGGTAGGGCTCGTTGTGGTAGGGCTCGTAGTGGTAGGACTCGTTGTGGTAGGACTCGTGGTGGTAGGGCTCGTTGTGGTAGGATTCGTGGTGGTAGGGCTCGTTGTGGTAGGATTCGTGGTGCTAGGGCTCGTTGTGGTAGGGCTCGTTGTGGTTGGACTTGTTGTGGTAGGGCTCGTAGTGGTGGGGCTCGTTGTGGTAGGACTCGTGGTGGTAGAGCTCGTGGTGGTAGGTTTTGTGGTGGTAGGGCGTGTAGTGGTAGGGCTTGTTGTGGTAGGACTCATGGTGGTAGGGCTCGTTGTGGTAGGGCTCGTGGTGGTAGGACTCGTGGTGGTAGGACTTGTTGTGGTAGGACTCGTGGTGGTAGAGCTTGTTGTGGTAGGACTCGTGGTGGTAGGGCTTGTTGTAGTAGGACTCGTGGTGGTAGGACTCGTGGTGGTAGGGCTCGTAGTGGTAGGGCTCGTTGTGGTAGGGCTCGTAGTGGTAGGGCTCGTTGTGGTAGGGCTCGTAGTGGTAGGATTCGTTGTGGTAGGGCTCGTGGTGGTAGGTTTTGTGGTGGTAGGGCTTGTAGTGGTAGGGCTCGTGGTGGTAGGACTCGTGGTGGTAGGACTTGTTGTGGTAGGACTCGTGGTGGTAGGGCTTGTTGTGGTAGGACTCGTGGTGGTAGGGCTTGTTGTGGTAGGACTCGTGGTGGTAGGACTCGTGGTGGTAGGGCTCGTAGTGGTAGGGCTCGTAGTGGTAGGACTCGTTGTGGTAGGGCTCGTGGTGGTAGGTTTTGTGGTGGTAGGGCTTGTTGTGGTAGGGCTCGTGGTGGTAGGACTCGTGGTGGTAGGACTTGTTGTGGTAGGACTCGTGGTGGTAGGGCTTGTTGTGGTAGGACTCGTGGTGGTAGGGCTTGTTGTGGTAGGACTCGTGGTGCTAGGACTCGTGGTGGTAGGGCTCGTAGTGGTAGGGCTCGTTGTGGTAGAGCTCGTAGTGGTAGGGCTCGTTGTGGTAGGGCTCGTAATGGTAGGGCTCGTTGTGGTAGGACTTGTTGTGGTAGGGCTCGTAGTGGTAGGACTCGTTGTGGTAGGACTCGTGGTGGTAGGGCTTGTTGTGGTAGGTTTTGTGGTGGTAGGGCTTGTAGTGGTAGGGCTTGTTGTGGTAGGACTCATGGTGGTAGGGCTCGTTGTGGTAGGGCTCGTGGTGGTAGGACTCGTGGTGGTAGGACTTGTTGTGGTAGGACTCGTGGTGGTAGGGCTTGTTGTGGTAGGACTCGTGGTGGTAGGGCTTGTTGTAGTAGGACTCGTGGTGGTAGGCCTCGTGGTGGTAGGGCTCGTAGTGGTGTGGCTCGTTGTGGTAGGGCTCGTAGTGGTAGGGCTCGTTGTGGTAGGGCTCGTAGTGGTAGGACTCGTTGTGGTAGGGCTCGTGGTGGTAGGTTTTGTGGTGGTAGGGCTTGTAGTGGTAGGGCTTGTTGTGGTAGGGCTCATGGTGGTAGGACTCGTGGTGGTAGGACTCGTTGTGGTAGGACTCGTGGTGGTAGGGCTTGTTGTGGTAGGGCTCGTGGTGGTAGGGCTTGTTGTGGTAGGACTCGTGGTGGTAGGACTCGTGGTGGTAGGACTTGTTGTGGTAGGACTCGTGGTGGTAGAGCTTGTTGTGGTAGGACTCGTGGTGGTAGGGCTTGTTGTGGTAGGACTCGTGGTGGTAGGACTCGTGGTGGTAGGGCTCGTAGTGGTAGGGCTCGTTGTGGTAGGGCTCGTAGTGGTAGGACTCGTTGTGGTAGGGCTCGTGGTGGTAGGTTTTGTGGTGGTAGGGCTTGTAGTGGTAGGGCTCGTGGTGGTAGGACTCGTGGTGGTAGAACTTGTTGTGGTAGGACTCGTGGTGGTAGGGCTTGTTGTGGTAGGACTCGTGGTGGTAGGGCTTGTTGTGGTAGGACTCGTGGTGGTAGGACTCTTGGTGGTAGGGCTCGTAGTGGTAGGGCTCGTAGTGGTAGGACTCGTTGTGGTAGGGCTCGTGGTGGTAGGGCTTGTTGTGGTAGGACTCGTGGTGATAGGGCTTGTTGTGGTAGGACTCGTGGTGGTAGGACTCGTGGTGGTAGGGCTCGTAGTGGTAGGGCTCGTAGTGGTAGGACTCGTTGTGGTAGGGCTCGTGGTGGTAGGTTTTGTGGTGGTAGGGCTTGTAGTGGTAGAGCTTGTTGTGGTAGGGCTCGTGGTGGTAGGACTCGTGGTGGTAGGACTTGTTGTGGTAGGACTCGTGGTGGTAGGGCTTGTTGTGGTAGGACTCGTGGTGGTAGGGCTTGTTGTGGTAGGACTCGTGGAGGTAGGACTCGTGGTGGTAGGGCTCGTAGTGGTAGGGCTCGTTGTGGTAGGGCTCGTAGTGGTAGGGCTCGTTGTGGTAGGGCTCGTAGTGGTAGGACTCGTTGTGGTAGGACTTGTTGTGGTAGGGCTCGTAGTGGTAGGACTCGTTGTGGTAGGACTCGTTGTGGTAGAGCTCGTACTGGTAGGACTCGTTGTGGTAGGACTCGTTGTGGTAGGAGTCGTTGTGGTAGGGCTCGTTGTGGTAGGGCTCGTAGTGGTAGGGCTCGTTGTGGTAGTGCTCGTGGTGGTAGGACTCGTGGTGGTAGGGCTCATAGTGGTGGGGCTCGTTGTGGTAGGACTCGTGGTGGTAGGGCTCGTGGTGGTAGGTTTTGTGGTGGTAGAGCTTGTAGTGGTAGGGCTTGTTGTGGTAGGACTCATGGTGGTAGGGCTCGTTGTGGTAGGGCTCGTGGTGGTAGGACTCGTGGTGGTAGGACTTGTTGTGGTAGGACTCGTGGTGGTACTGCTTGTTGTGGTAGGACTCGTGGTGGTAGGGCTTGTTGTAGTAGGACTCGTGGTGGTAGGACTCGTGGTGGTAGGGCTCGTAGTGGTAGGGCTCGTTGTGGTAGGGCTCGTAGTGGTAGGGCTCGTTGTGGTAGGGCTCGTAGTGGAAGGACTCGTTGTGGTAGGACTCGTGGTGGTAGGGCTTGTTGTAGTAGGACTCGTGGTGGTAGGACTCGTGGTGGTAGGGCTCGTAGTGGTAGGGCTCGTTGTGGTAGGACTCGTTGTGGTTGGACTTGTTGTGGTAGAGCTCGTAGTGGTGGGGCTCGTTGTGGTAGGACTCGTGGTGGTAGGGCTCGTGGTGGTAGGTTTTGTGGTGGTAGGGCGTGTAGTGGTAGGGCTTGTTGTGGTAGAACTCATGGTGGTAGGGCTCGTTGTGGTAGGGCTCGTGGTGGTAGGACTCGTGGTGGTAGGACTTGTTGTGGTAGGACTCGTGGTGGTAGGGCTTGTTGTGGTAGGACTCGTGGTGGTAGGGCTTGTTGTAGTAGGATTCGTGGTGGTAGGACTCGTGGTGGTAGGGCTCGTAGTGGTAGGGCTCGTTGTGGTAGGGCTCGTAGTGGTAAGGCTCGTTGTGGTAGGGCTCGTATTGGTAGGACTCGTTGTGGTAGGGCTCGTGGTGGTAGGTTTTGTGGTGGTAGGGCCTGTAGTGGTAGGGCTCGTGGTGGTAGGACTCGTGGTGGTAGGACTCGTTGTGGTAGGACTCGTGGTGGTAGGGCTTGTTGTGGTAGGACTCGTGGTGGTAGGGCTTGTTGTGGTAGGACTCGTGGTGGTAGGACTCGTGGTGGTAGGGCTCGTAGTGGTAGGGCTCGTAGTGGTAGGACTCATTGTGGTAGGGCTCGTGGTGGTAGGTTTTGTGGTGGTAGGGCTTGTAGTGGTAGGGCTTGTTGTGGTAGGGCTCGTGGTGGTAGGACTCGTGGTGATAGGACTTGTTGTTGTAGGACTCGTGGTGGTAGGGCTTGTTATGGTAGGACTCGTGGTGGTAGGGCTTGTTGTGGTAGGACTCGTGGAAGTAGGACTCGTGGTGTTAGGGCTCGTAGTGGTAGGGCTCGTTGTGGTAGGGCTCGTAGTGGTAGGGCTCGTTGTGGTAAGGCTCGTAGTGGTAGGACTCGTTGTGGTAGGACTTGTTGTGGTAGGGCTCGTAGTGGTAGGACTCGTTGTGGTAGGACTCGTTGTGGTAGGGCTCGTACTGGTAGGACTCGTTGTGGTAGGACTCGTTGTGGTAGGAGTCGTTGTGGTAGGGCTCGTTGTGGTAGGGCTCGTTGTGGTAGTGCTCGTGGTGGTAGGACTCGTGGTGGTAGGGCTCGTAGTGGTGGGGCTCGTTGTGGTAGGACTCGTGGTGGTAGGTTTTGTGGTGGTAGGGCTTGTAGTGGTAGGGCTTGTTGTGGTAGGACTCATGGTGGTAGGACTTGTTGTGGTAGGACTCGTGGTGGTAGGGCTTGTTGTGGTAGGACTCGTGGTGGTAGGGCTTGTTGTAGTAGGACTCGTGGTGGTAGGACTCGTGGTGGTAGGGCTCGTAGTGGTAGGGCTCGTTGTGGTAGGGCTCGTAGTGGTAGGGCTCGTTGTGGTAGGGCTCGTAGTGGTAGGACTCGTTGTGGTAGGACTCGTTGTGGTAGGACTCGTGGTGGTAGGGCTCGTTGTGGTAGGATTCGTGGTGGTAGGGCTCGTTGTGGTAAGATTCGTGGTGCTAGGGCTCGTTGTGGTAGTGCTCGTGGTGGTAGTGCTCGTGGTGGTAGGGTTCGTAGTGGTGGGGCTCGTTGTGGTAGGACTCGTGGTGGTAGGGCTCGTGGTGGTAGGTTTTGTGGTGGTATGGCTTGTAGTGGTAGGGCTTGTTGTGGTAGGACTCATGGTGGTAGGGCTCGTTGTGGTAGGGCTCGTGGTGGTAGGACTCGTGGTGGTAGGACTTGTTGTGGTAGGACTCGTGGTGGTAGGGCTTGTTGTGGTAGGACTCGTGGTGGTAGGGCTTGTTGTAGTAGGACTCGTGGTGGTAGGACTCGTGGTGGTAGGGCTCGTGGTGGTAGGGCTCGTTGTGGTAGGGCTCGTAGTGGTAGGACTCGTTGTGGTAGGACTCGTGGTGGTAGGGCTTGTTGTAGTAGGACTCGTGGTGGTAGGACTCGTGGTGGTAGGGCTCGTAGTGGTAGGGCTCGTTGTGGTAGGGCTCGTAGTGGTAGGGCTCGTTGTGGTAGGACTCGTTGTGGTAGGACTCGTTGTGGTAGGACTCGTGGTGGTAGGGCTCGTTGTGGTAGGATTTGTGGTGGTAGGGCTCGTTGTGGTAGGATTCGTGGTGCTAGGGCTCGTTGTGGTAGGGCTCGTTGTGGTAGGACTCGTTGTGGTTGGACTTGTTGTGGTAGAGCTCGTAGTGGTGGGGCTCGTTGTGGTAGGACTCGTGGTGGTAGGGCTCGTGGTGGTAGGGCTCGTGGTGGTAGGTTTTGTGGTGGTAGGGCGTGTAGTGGTAGGGCTTGTTGTGGTAGGACTCATGGTGGTAGGGCTCGTTGTGGTAGGGCTCGTGGTGGTAGGACTCGTGGTGGTAGGACTCGTGGTGGTAGGACTTGTTGTGGTAGGACTCGTGGTGGTAGGGCTTGTTGTGGTAGGACTCGTGGTGGTAGGGCTTGTTGTAGTAGGACTCGTGGTGGTAGGACTCGTGGTGGTAGAACTCGTAGTGGTAGGGCTCGTTGTGGTAGGGCTCGTAGTGGTAGGACTCGTGGTAGGGCTCGTGGTGGTAGGTTTTGTGGTGGTAGGGCTTGTAGTGGTAGGGCTCGTGGTGGTAGGACTCGTGGTGGTAGGACTTGTTGTGGTAGGACTCGTGGTGGTAGGGCTTGTTGTGGTAGGACTCGTGGTGGTAGGGCTTGTTGTGGTAGGACTCGTGGTGGTAGGACTCGTGGTGGTAGGGCTCGTAGTGGTAGGACTCGTTGTGGTAGGGCTCGTGGTGGTAGGTTTTGTGGTGGTAGGGCTTGCAGTGGTAGGGCTTGTTGTGGTAGGGCTCGTGGTGGTAGGACTCATGGTGGTAGGACTTGTTGTGGTAGGACTCGTGGTGGTAGGGCTTGTTGTGGTAGGGCTCGTGGTGGTAGGGCTTGTTGTGGTAGGACTCGTGGAAGTAGGATTCGTGGTGGTAGGGCTCGTAGTGGTAGGGCTCGTTGTGGTAGGGCTCGTAGTGGTAGGGCTCGTTGTGGTAGGGCTCGTAGTGGTAGGACTCGTTGTGGTAGGACTTGTTGTGGTAGGGCTAGTAGTGGTAGGACTCGTTGTGGTAGGACTCGTTGTGGTACGGCTCGTACTGGTAGGACTCGTTGTGGTAGGACTCGTTGTGGTAGGAGTCGTTGTGGTAGGGCTCGTTGTGGTAGGGCTCGTTGTGGTAGTGCTCGTCGTGGTAGGACTCGTGGTGGTAGAGCTCGTAGTGGTGGGGCTCGTTGTGGTAGGACTCGTGGTGGTAGGGCTCGTGGTGGTAGGTTTTGTGGTGGTAGGGCTTGTAGTGGTAGGGCTTGTTGTGGTAGGACTCGTGGTGGTAGAGCTCGTAGTGGTGGGGCTCGTTGTGGTAGGACTCGTGGTGGTAGGGCTCGTGGTGGTAGGTTTTGTGGTGGTAGGGCTTGTAGTGGTAGGGCTTGTTGTGGTAGGACTCATGGTGGTAGGACTTGTTGTGGTAGGACTCGTGGTGGTAGGGCTTGTTGTGGTAGGACTCGTGGTGGTAGGGCTTGTTGTAGTAGGACTCGTGGTGGTAGGACTCGTGGTGGTAGGGCTCGTAGTGGTAGGGCTCGTTGTGGTAGGGCTCGTAGTGGTAGGGCTCGTTGTGGTAGGGCTCGTAGTGGTAGGACTCGTTGTGGTAGGACTCGTTGTGGTAGGACTCGTGGTGGTAGGGCTCGTTGTGGTAGGATTCGTGGTGGTAGGGCTCGTTGTGGTAGGATTCGTGGTGCTAGGGCTCGTTGTGGTAGGGCTCGTTGTGGTAGGACTCGTTGTGGTTGGACTTGTTGTGGTAGGGCTTGTAGTGGTGGGGCTCGTTGTGGTAGGACTCGTGGTGGTAGGGCTCGTGGTGGTAGGTTTTGTGGTGGTAGGGCGTGTAGTGGTAGGGCTTGTTGTGGTAGGACTCATGGTGGTAGGGCTCGTTGTGGTAGGGCTCGTGGTGGTAGGACTCGTGGTGGTAGGACTCGTGGTGGTAGGACTTGTTGTGGTAGGACTCGTGGTGGTAGGGCTTGTTGTGGTAGGACTTGTGGTGGTAGGGCTTGTTGTAGTAGGACTCGTGGTGGTAGGACTCGTGGTGGTAGGGCTCGTAGTGGTAGGGCTCGTTGTGGTAGGGCTCGTAGTGGTAGGGCTCGTTGTGGTAGGGCTCGTAGTGGTAGGACTCGTTGTGGTAGGGCTCGTGGTGGTAGGTTTTGTGGTGGTAGGGCTTGTAGTGGTAGGGCTCGTGGTGGTAGGACTCGTGGTGGTAGGACTTGTTGTGGTAGGACTCATGGTGGTAGGGCTTGTTGTGGTAGGACTCGTGGTGGTAGGGCTTGTTGTGGTAGGACTCGTGGTGGTAGGACTCGTGGTGGTAGGGCTCGTAGTGGTAGGGCTCGTAGTGGTAGGACTCGTTGTGGTAGGGCTCGTGGTGGTAGGTTTTGTGGTGGTAGGGCTTGTAGTGGTAGGGCTTGTTGTGGTAGGGCTCGTGGTGGTAGGACTCGTGGTGGTAGGACTTGTTGTGGTAGGACTCGTGGTGGTAGGGCTTGTTGTGGTAGGACTCGTGGTGGTAGGGCTTGTTGTGGTAGGACTCGTGGTGGTAGGACTCGTGGTGGTAGGGCTCGTAGTGGTAGGGCTCGTAGTGGTAGAGCTCGTAGTGGTAGGGCTCGTTGTGGTAGGGCCCGTAGTGGTAGGACTCGTTGTGGTAGGACTTGTTGTGGTAGGGCTCGTAGTGGTAGGACTCGTTGTGGTAGGACTCGTTGTGTTAGGGCTCGTATTGGTAGGACTCGTTTTGGTAGGACTCGTTTTGGTAGGAGTCGTTGTGGTAGGGCTCGTTGTGGTAGGGCTCGTAGTGGTAGGGCTCGTTGTGGTAGTGCTCGTGGTGGTAGGACTCGTGGTGGTAGGACTCGTGGTGGTAGAAGTTGTTGTGGTAGGGCTCGTAGTGGTGGGGCTCGTTGTGGTAGAACTCGTGGTGGTAGGGCTCGTGGTGGTAGGTTTTGTGGTGGTAGGGCTTGTAGTGGTAGGGCTCGTAGTGGTAGGGCTCGTTGTGGTAGGGCTCGTAGTGGTAGGACTCGTTGTGGTAGGGCTCGTGGTGGTAGGTTTTGTGGTGGTAGGGCTTGTAGTGGTAGGGCTCGTGGTGGTAGGACTCGTGGTGGTAGGACTTGTTGTGGTAGGACTCGTGGTGGTAGGGCTTGTTGTGGTAGGACTCGTGGTGGTAGGGCTTGTTGTGGTAGGACTCGTTGTGGTAGGACTCGTTGTTGTAGGGCTCGTGGTGGTAGGACTCGTGGTGGTAGGACTTGTTGGGGTAGGACTCGTTGTGGTAGAGCTCGTGGTGGTAGAGCTCGTATTGGTAGATCTCGTTGTGGTAGGACTTGTGGTGGTAGGACTCGTTGTGGTAGGGCTCGTTGTGGTAGTGCTCGTGGTGGTAGGACTCGTGGTGGTAGGACTTGTTGTGGTAGGACTGGTGATGGTAGGTGATCTATTGAAGATTCTGAGTTTCAAATGTACTTCTATTTTTTTAGGACTTCTAGGACTCGTGTGGGTAGGGCTCGTTGTGGAAGGACTCGTGGTGGTAGGGCTCGTTGTTGTAGGGCTCGTAGTGGTAGGACTTGTGGTGCTAGAGCTCGTTGTGGTAGGACTCGTTGTGGTAGGGCTCGTTGTGGTAGTGTTCGTGGTGGTAGGACCTGTGGTGGTAGGGCTCGTTGTGGTAGGATTCGTGGTGCTAGGGCTCGTTGTGGTAGGGCTCGTTGTGGTAGGACTCGTTGTGGTTGGACTTGTTGTGGTAGAGCTCGTAGTGGTGGGGCTCGTTGTGGTAGGACTCGTGGTGGTAGGGCTCGTGGTGGTAGGTTTTGTGGTGGTAGGGCGTGTAGTGGTAGGGCTTGTTGTGGTAGGACTCATGGTGGTAGGGCTCGTTGTGGTAGGGCTCGTGGTGGTAGGACTCGTGGTGGTAGGACTTGTTGTGGTAGGACTCGTGGTGGTAGGGCTTGTTGTGGTAGGACTCGTGGTGGTAGGGCTTGTTGTAGTAGGATTCGTGGTGGTAGGACTCGTGGTGGTAGGGCTCGTAGTGGTAGGGCTCGTTGTGGTAGGGCTCGTAGTGGTAGGGCTTGTTGTGGTAGGGCTCGTATTGGTAGGACTCGTTGTGGTAGGGCTCGTGGTGGTAGGTTTTGTGGTGGTAGGGCCTGTAGTGGTAGGGCTCGTGGTGGTAGGGCTCGTGGTGGTAGGACTTGTTGTGGTAGGACTCGTGGTGGTAGGGCTTGTTGTGGTAGGACTCGTGGTGGTAGGGCTTGTTGTGGTAGGACTCGTGGTGGTAGGACTCGTGGTGGTAGGGCTCGTAGTGGTAGGGCTCGTAGTGGTAGGACTCATTGTGGTAGGGCTCGTGGTGGTAGGTTTTGTGGTGGTAGGGCTTGTAGTGGTAGGGCTTGTTGTGGTAGGGCTCGTGGTGGTAGGACTCGTGGTGGTAGGACTTGTTGTGGTAGGACTCGTGGTGGTAGGGCTTGTTATGGTAGGACTCGTGGTGGTAGGGC
This sequence comes from Gymnoscopelus microlampas, assembly GCF_963454915.1. NCBI lineage: Eukaryota > Metazoa > Chordata > Actinopteri > Myctophiformes > Myctophidae > Gymnoscopelus > Gymnoscopelus microlampas. The sequence goes on from NC_139942.1 coordinate 14,708,851, forward strand.
TTGTTGTGGTAGGACTCGTGGAAGTAGGACTCGTGGTGTTAGGGCTCGTAGTGGTAGGGCTCGTTGTGGTAGTGCTTGTAGTGGTAGGGCTCGTTGTGGTAAGGCTCGTAGTGGTAGGACTCGTTGTGGTAGGACTTGTTGTGGTAGGGCTCGTAGTGGTAGGACTCGTTGTGGTAGGACTCGTTGTGGTAGGGCTCGTACTGGTAGGACTCGTTGTGGTAGGACTCGTTGTGGTAGGAGTCGTTGTGGTAGGGCTCGTTGTGGTAGGGCTCGTTGTGGTAGTGCTCGTGGTGGTAGGGCTCGTAGTGGTGGGGCTCGTTGTGGTAGGACTCGTGGTGGTAGGGCTCGTGGTGGTAGGTTTTGTGGTGGTAGGGCTTGTAGTGGTAGGGCTTGTTGTGGTAGGACTCGTGGTGGTAGGGCTCGTAGTGGTGGGGCTCGTTGTGGTAGGACTCGTGGTGGTAGGGCTCGTGGTGGTAGGTTTTGTGGTGGTAGGGCTTGTAGTGGTAGGGCTTGTTGTGGTAGGACTCATGGTGGTAGGACTTGTTGTGGTAGGACTCGTGGTGGTAGGGCTTGTTGTGGTAGGACTCGTGGTGGTAGGGCTTGTTGTAGTAGGACTCGTGGTGGTAGGACTCGTGGTGGTAGGGCTTGTAGTGGTATGGCTCGTTGTGGTAGGGCTCGTAGTGGTAGGGCTCGTTGTGGTAGGGCTCGTAGTGGTAGGACTCGTTGTGGTAGGACTCGTTGTGGTAGGACTCGTGGTGGTAGGGCTCGTTGTGGTAGGATTCGTGGTGGTAGGGCTCGTTGTGGTAAGATTTGTGGTGCTAGGGCTCGTTGTGGTAGTGCTCGTAGTGGTAGTGCTCGTGGTGGTAGGGTTCGTAGTGGTGGGGCTCGTTGTGGTAGGACTCGTGGTGGTAGGTTTTGTGGTGGTATGGCTTGTAGTGGTAGGGCTTGTTGTGGTAGGACTCATGGTGGTAGGGCTCGTTGTGGTAGGGCTCGTGGTGGTAGGACTCGTGGTGGTAGGACTCGTGGTGGTAGAACTCGTAGTGGTAGGGCTCGTTGTGGTAGGGCTCGTAGTGGTAGGGCTCGTTGTGGTAGGGCTCGTAGTTGTAGGACTCGTTGTGGTAGGGCTCGTGGTGGTAGGTTTTGTGGTGGTAGGGCTTGTAGTGGTAGGGCTCGTGGTGGTAGGACTCGTGGTGGTAGGACTTGTTGTGGTAGGACTCGTGGTGGTAGGACTTGTTGTGGTAGGACTCGTGGTGGTAGGGCTTGTTGTGGTAGGACTCGTGGTGGTAGGACTCGTGGTGGTAGGGCTCGTAGTGGTAGGGCTCGTAGTGGTAGGACTCGTTGTGGTAGGGCTCGTGGTGGTAGGTTTTGTGGTGGTAGGGCTTGTAGTGGTAGGGCTTGTTGTGGTAGGGCTCGTGGTGGTAGGACTCGTGGTGGTAGGACTTGTTGTGGTAGGACTCGTGGTGGTAGGGCTTGTTGTGGTAGGGCTCGTGGTGGTAGGGCTTGTTGTGGTAGGACTCGTGGAAGTAGGACTCGTGGTGGTAGGGCTCGTAGTGGTAGGGCTCGTTGTGGTAGGGCTCGTAGTGGTAGGGCTCGTTGTGGTAGGACTCGTAGTGGTACGACTCGTTGTGGTAGGACTTGTTGTGGTAGGGCTCGTAGTGGTAGGACTCGTTGTGGTAGGACTCGTTGTGGTACGGCTCGTACTGGTAGGACTCGTTGTGGTAGGACTCGTTGTGGTAGGAGTCGTTGTGGTAGAGCTCGTTGTGGTAGGGCTCGTTGTGGTAGTGCTCGTCGTGGTAGGACTCGTGGTGGTAGAGCTCGTAGTGGTGGGGCTCGTTGTGGTAGGACTCGTGGTGGTAGGGCTCGTGGTGGTAGGTTTTGTGGTGGTAGGTCTTGTAGTGGTAGGGCTTGTTGTGGTAGGACTCATGGTGGTAGGACTTGTTGTGGTAGGACTCGTGGTGGTAGGGCTTGTTGTGGTAGGACTCGTGGTGGTAGAGCTTGTTGTAGTAGGACTCGTGGTGGTAGGACTCGTGGTGGTAGGGCTCGTAGTGGTAGGGCTCGTTGTGGTAGGGCTCGTAGTGGTAGGGCTCGTTGTGGTAGGGCTCGTTGTGGTAGGGCTCGTAGTGGTAGGACTCGTTGTGGTAGGACTTGTTGTGGTAGGACTCGTGGTGGTAGGGCTCGTTGTGGTAGGATTCGTGGTGGTAGGGCTCGTTGTGGTAGGATTCGTGGTGCTAGGGCTCGTTGTGGTAGGGCTCGTTGTGGTAGGACTCGTTGTGGTTGGACTTGTTGTGGTAGGGCTTGTAGTGGTGGGGCTCGTTGTGGTAGGACTCGTGGTGGTAGGGCTCGTGGTGGTAGGTTTTGTGGTGGTAGGGCGTGTAGTGGTAGGGCTTGTTGTGGTAGGACTCATGGTGGTAGGGCTCGTTGTGGTAGGGCTCGTGGTGGTAGGACTCGTGGTGGTAGGACTCGTGGTGGTAGGACTTGTTGTGGTAGGACTCGTGGTGGTAGGGCTTGTTGTGGTAGGACTCGTGGTGGTAGGGCTTGTTGTAGTAGGACTCGTGGTGGTAGGACTCGTGGTGGTAGGGCTCGTAGTGGTAGGGCTCGTTATGGTAGGGCTCGTAGTGGTAGGGCTCGTTGTGGTAGGGCTCGTAGTGGTAGGACTCGTTGTGGTAGGGCTCGTGGTGGTAGGTTTTGTGGTGGTAGGGCTTGTAGTGGTAGGGCTCGTGGTGGTAGGACTCGTGGTGGTAGGACTTGTTGTGGTAGGACTCATGGTGGTAGGGCTTGTTGTGGTAGGACTCGTGGTGGTAGGGCTTGTTGTGGTAGGACTCGTGGTGGTAGGACTCGTGGTGGTAGGGCTCGTAGTGGTAGGGCTCGTAGTGGTAGGACTCGTTGTGGTAGGGCTCGTGGTGGTAGGTTTTGTGGTGGTAGGGCTTGTAGTGGTAGGGCTTGTTGTGGTAGGGCTCGTGGTGGTAGGACTCGTGGTGGTAGGACTTGTTGTGGTAGGACTCGTGGTGGTAGGGCTTGTTGTGGTAGGACTCGTGGTGGTAGGGCTTGTTGTGGTAGGACTCGTGGTGGTAGAACTCGTGGTGGTAGGGCTCGTAGTGGTAGGGCTCGTAGTGGTAGGGCTCGTTGTGGTAGGGCTCGTAGTGGTAGGACTCGTTGTGGTAGGACTTGTTGTGGTAGGGCTCGTAGTGGTAGGACTTGTTGTGGTAGGACTCGTTGTGGTAGGGCTCGTATTGGTAGGACTCGTTTTGGTAGGACTCGTTTTGGTAGGAGTCGTTGTGGTAGGGCTCGTTGTGGTAGGGCTCGTAGTGGTAGGGCTCGTTGTGGTAGTGCTCGTGGTGGTAGGACTCGTGGTGGTAGGACTCGTGGTGGTAGAAGTTGTTGTGGTAGGGCTCGTAGTGGTGGGGCTCGTTGTGGTAGAACTCGTGGTGGTAGGGCTCGTGGTGGTAGGTTTTGTGGTGGTAGGGCTTGTAGTGGTAGGGCTCGTAGTGGTAGGGCTCGTTGTGGTAGGGCTCGTAGTGGTAGAACTCGTTGTGGTAGGGCTCGTGGTGGTAGGTTTTGTGGTGGTAGGGCTTGTAGTGGTAGGACTCGTTGTGGTAGAGCTCGTGGTGGTAGAGCTCGTATTGGTAGATCTCGTTGTGGTAGGACTTGTGGTGGTAGGACTCGTTGTGGTAGGGCTCGTTGTGGTAGTGCTCGTGGTGGTAGGACTCGTGGTGGTAGGACTTGTTGTGGTAGGACTGGTGATGGTAGGTGATCTATTGAAGATTCTGAGTTTCAAATGTACTTCTATTTTTTTAGGACTTCTAGGACTCGTGTGGGTAGGGCTCGTTGTGGTAGGACTCGTGGTGGTAGGGCTCGTTGTTGTAGGGCTCGTAGTGGTAGGACTTGTGGTGCTAGAGCTCGTTGTGGTAGGACTCGTTGTGGTAGGGCTCGTTGTGGTAGTGTTCGTGGTGGTAGGACCTGTGGTGGTAGGTCTTGTTGTGGTAGGACTGGTGGTGGTAGGGCTTGTAGTGGTAGGACTCGTTGTGGTAGGGCTCGTTGTGGTAGGACTCATTGTGGTAGGGCTCGTTGTGGCAGGAGTCATTGTGGTAGGGTTCGTAGTCGTAGGACTCGTTGTGGTAGAGCTCGTGGTGGTAGGTTTTGTGGTGGTAATGCTTGTGGTGGTAGGACTCGTTGTGGTGGGACTCGTTGTGGTAGGACTCGTTGTGGTAGGGCTCGTTGTGGTAGGACTCGTTGTGGTAGGGCTCGTAGTGGTAGGACTTGTTGTGGTAGAGCTCGTTGTGGTAGGACTCCTTGGTGTAGGGCTCGTTGTGGTAGTACTCGTTGTGGTAGGGCTCGTAGTGGTAGGGCTCGTTGTGGTAGTGCTCGTGGTGGTAGGACTCGTGGTGGTAGGACTTGTTGTGGTAGGACTCGTGGTGGTAGAACTCGTAGTGGTGGGGCTCGTTGTGGTAAGACTCGTGGTGGTAGGACTTGGTGTGGTAGGACTGGTGGTGGTAGGGCTCGTTGTGTTAGGACTCGTTGTGGTAGGGCTCGTAGTGGTAGGGCTCGTGGTGGTATGGCTCGTAGTGGTAGAGCTTGTCTTGGTAGGACTCGTTGTGGTAGGGCTCGTGGTGGTAGGGCTTGTAGTGGTAGGGCTTGTTGTGGTAGTAGAACTCGTTGTGGTAGTGCTCGTGGTGGTAGAGCTCGTGGTGGTAGGGCTTGTGGTGGTAGGGCTTGTACTGGTAGGACTTGTGGTGGTAGGACTCGTGGTGGTAGGGCTCGTTGTGGTAGGACTCGTGGTGGTAGGGCTCGTTTTGGTAGGACTCGTTGTGGTAGGGCTCGTTGTGGTAGGGCTCGTGGTGGTAGGACTTGTGGTGCTAGGACTTGTGGTGCTAGAGTTCGTTGTGGTAGGACTCGTTGTGGTAGGACTCGTTGTGGTAGGGCTCGTAGTGGTAGGACTTGTGGTGGTAGGTCTTGTTGTGGTAGGACTGGTGGTGGTAGGGCTTGTAGTGGTAGGACTAGTTGTGGTAGGGCTCGTTGTGGTAGGACTCGTTGTGGTAGGGCTCGTTGTGGTAGTACTCGTTGTGGTAGGGTACGTAGTGGTGGGGCTTTTTGTGGTAGGACTGGTGGTGGTAGGGCTCGTAGTGGTAAGACTTGTTGTTGTAGGACTCGTTTTGGTAGGGCTCGTACTGGTAGGGCTCGTGGTGGTAGGGCTCGTGGTGGTAGGGCTCGTAGTGGTATAGCTCGTTGTAGTAGGACTCGTTGTGGTAGGGCTCGTGGTGGTAGAGCTTGTAGTAGTAGGGCTCGTTGTGGTAGGACTCGTGGTGGTAGAACTCGTTGTGGTAGTGCTCGTGGTGGTAGAGCTCGTGGTGGTAGGGCTCGTGGTGGTAGGACTTGTGGTGGTAGGATTCGTGGTGGTAGGGCTCGTTGTGGTAGGACTCGTGGTGGTAGGGCTCGTTGTGGTAGGACTCGTTGTGGTAGGCTTCGTTGCGGTAGGGCTCGTGGTCGTAGGACTTGTGGTGCTAGAGCTCGTTGTGGTAGGACTCGTTGTGGTAGGACTCGTTGTGGTAGGGCTCGTAGTGGTAGGACTCGTTGTGGTAGGGCTCGTTGTGGTAGTACTCGTTGTGGTAGGGCTCGTAGTGGTAGAGCTCGTTGTGGTAGGGCTCGTGGTGGTAGGACTCGTGGTGGTAGGACTTGTAGTGGTAGGACTCGTGGTGGTAGAGCTCATAGTGGTGGGGCTTGTTCTGGTAGGACTCATGGTGGTAGGACTTGTTGTGGTAGGACTGGTGGTGGTAGGGCTCGTAGTGGTAGAACTTGTTGTGGTAGGACTCGTTGTGGTAGGGCTCGTAGTGGTAGGGCTCGTGGTGGTAGGGCTCGTAATGGTAGAGCTCGTTGTAGTAGGACTCGTTGTGGTAGGGCTCGTGGTGGTAGAGCTTGTAGTAGTAGGGCTTGTTGTGGTAGGACTCGTGGTGGTAGAACTCGTTGTGGTAGTGCTCGTGGTGATAGAGCTCGTGGTGGTAGGGCTTGTGGTGGTAGGACTTGTGGTGGTAGGACTCGTGGTGGTAGGGCTCGTTGTGGTAGGACTCGTGGTGGTAGGGCTCGTTGTGGTAGAACTTGTTTTGGTAGGGCTCGTTGTGGTAGGGCTCGTGATCATATGACTTGTGCTGCTAGAGCTCGTTGTGGTAGGACTCGTTGTGGTAGGACTCGTTGTGGTAGGGCTCGTTATGGTAGGACTCGTTGTGGTAGGGCTCGTAGTGGTAGGACTCGTTGTGGTAGGACTCGTTGTGGTAGGACTCGTTGTGGTAGGGCTCGTAGTGGTAGGACTCGTTGTGGTATGACTCGTTGTGGTAGGGCTCGTAGTGGTAGGACTTGTGGTGGTAGGTCTTGTTGTGGTAGGACTGGTGGTGGTAGGGCTCGTTGTGGTAGGACTCGTTGTTGTAGGGCTCGTTGTGGTAGGACTCGTGGTGGTAGGACTCGTTGGGGTAGGACTCGTTGTGGTAGAGCTCGTGGTGGTAGAGCTCGTAGTGGTAGAGCTCGTTATGGTAGTTCTCGTGGTGGTAAGACTCGTGGTGGTAGGCCTTGTTGTGGTAGGACTGATGATGGTAGTTGATCTATTGAAGATTCTGACTTTCAAATGTACTTTTATTTTTTTAGGACTTCTAGGACTCGTGTTGGTAGGGCTTGTTGTGGTAGGACTCGTGGTGGTAGGGCTCGTTGTTGTAGGGCTCGTAGTGGTACGACTTGTGGTGCTATAGCTCGTTGTGGTAGGACTCGTTGTGGTAGGGCTCGTTGTGGTATTGCTCGTGGTGGTAGGACCTGTGGTGGTAGGTCTTGTTGTGGTAGGACTGGTGGTGGTAGGGCTTGTAGTGGTAGGACTCGTTGTGGTAGGGCTCGTTGTGGTAGGACTCGTTGTGGTAGGGCTCGTTGTGGCTGGACTCATTGTGGTAGGACTCGTAGTGGTAGGACTCGTTGTGGTAGAGCTCGTGGTGGTAGGTTTTGTGGTGGTAATGCTTGTGGTGCTAGAGCTCATTGTGGTAGGGCTCGTTGTGGTAGGACTCGTTGTGGTAGGGCTCGTAGTGGTAGTAGGGCTCGTAGTGGTAGGACTCGTTGTGGTAGGACTCGTTGTGGTAGGACTTGTTGTGATAGAGCTCGTAGTGGTAGGACTCGTTGTGGTAGGACTCGTTGTGGTAGGGCTCGTAGTGGTAGGACTTGTGGTGGTAGTTCTTGTTGTGGTAGGACTGGTGGTGGTAGGGCTTGTAGTGGTGGGGCTTGTTGTGGTAGGACTCGTGGTGGTAGGACTTGTTGTGGTAGGACTGGTGGTGGTAGGGCTCGTAGTGGTAGGACTTGTTGTGGTAGGACTCGTTGTGGTAGAGCTCGTAGTGGTAGGGCTCGTTGTGGTAGGGCTCGTAGTGGTAGAGCTCGTTTTGGTAGGACTCGTTGTGGTAGGGCTCGTGGTGGTAGAGCTTGTAGTAGTAGGGCTTGTTGTGGTAGGACTCGTGGTGGTAGAACTCGTTTTGGTAGTGCTCGTGGTGGTAGAGCTCGTGGTGGTAGGGCTTGTGGTGGTAGGACTTGTGGTGGTAGGACTCGTGGTGGTAGGGCTCGTTGTGGTAGGACTCGTGGTGGTAGGGCTCGTTGTGGTAGGACTCGTTGTGGTAGGGCTCGTGGTCGTAGGACTCGTGGTGCTAGAGTTCGTTGTGGTAGGAGTCGTTGTGGTAGGGCTCGTTGTGGTAGGACTCGTTGTGGTAGGGCTCGTAGTGGTAAAACTCGTTGTGGTAGGACTCGTTGTGGTAGGACTTGTTGTGGTAGGGCTCGTAGTGGTAGGACTCGTTGTGGTAAGGCTCGTAGTGGTAGGACTTGTGGTGGTAGGACTTGTTGTGGTAGGACTCTTGTGGGTAGGGCTCTTTGTTTTAGGACTCGTTGTGGTAGGACTTGTTGTGGTAGGACTCTTGTGGGTAGGGCTCGTTGTGGTAGGACTCGTTGTGGTAGGACTTGTTGTGGTAGGACTCTTGTGGGTAGGACTCGTGGTGGTAGGGCTCGTTGTTGTAGGGCTCGTAGTGGTAGGACTTTTGGTGCTAGAGCTCGTTGTGGTAGGACTCGTTGTGGTAGGGCTCGTTGTGGTAGTGCTCGTGGTGGTAGGACCTGTGGTGGTAGGTCTTGTTGTGGTAGGAGTGGTGGTGGTAGGGCTTGTAGTGGTAGGACTCGTTGTGGTAGGGCTCGTTGTGGTAGGACTCATTGTGGTAGGGCTCGTTGTGGCAGGAGTCATTGTGGTAGGGTTCGTAGTGGTAGGACTCGTTGTGGTAGAGCTCGTGGTGGTAGGTTTTGTGGTGGTAATGCTTGTGGTGGTAGGACTCGTTGTGTTGGGACTCGTTGGGGTAGGACTCGTTGTGGTAGGGCTCGTTGTGGTAGGACTCGTTGTGGTAGGGCTCGTAGTGGTAGGACTTGTTGTGGTAGAGCTCGTTGTGGTAGGACTCCTTGGTGTAGGGCTCGTTGTGGTAGTACTCGTTGTGGTAGGGCTCGTTGTGGTAGTGCTCGTGGTGGTAGGACTCGTGGTGGTAGGACTTGTTGTGGTAGGACTCGTGGTGGTAGAACTCGTAGTGGTGGGGCTCGTTGTGGTAAGACTCGTGGTGGTAGGACTTGCTGTGGTAGGACTGGTGGTGGTAGGGCTCGTAGTGGTAGGACTCGTTGTGGTAGGACTCGTTGTGGTAGGGCTCGTAGTGGTAGGGCTCGTGGTGGTATGGCTCGTAGTGGTAGAGCTTGTTATGGTAGGACTCGTTGTGGTAGGGCTCGTGGTGGTAGGTTTTGTAGTGGTAGGGCTTGTTGTGGTAGTAGAACTCGTTGTGGTAGTGCTCGTGGTGGTAGAGCTCGTGGTGGTAGGGCTTGTGATGGTAGGGCTTGTACTGGTAGGACTTGTGGTGGTAGGACTTGTGGTGGTAGGACTTGTTGTGGTAGGAGTGGTGGTGGTAGGGCTTGTAGTGGTAGGACTCGTGGTGGTAGGGCTCGTTGTGGTAGGACTCGTTGTGGTAGGGCTCGTTGTGGTAGTACTCGTTGTGGTAGGGCTCGTAGTGGTAGAGCTCGTTGTGGTAGGGCTCGTGGTGGTAGGACTCGTGGTGGTAGTACTTGTTGTGGTAGGACTCGTGGTGGTAGGGTTCGTAGTGGTGGGGCTTTTTGTGGTAGGAGTGGTGCTGGTAGGGCTCGTAGTGGTAAGATTTGTTGTAGGACTCGTTGTGGTAGGGCTCGTAGTGGTAGGGCTCGTGGTGGTAGGGCTCGTAGTGGTATACCTCGTTGTAGTAGGACTCGTTGTGGTAGGGCTCGTGGTGGTAGAGCTTGTAGTAGTAGGGCTTGTTGTGGTAGGACTCGTGGTGGTAGAAGTCGTTGTGGTAGTGCTCGTGGTGGTAGAGCTCGTGGTGGTAGGGCTCGTGGTGGTAGGACTTGTGGTGGTAGGACTCGTGCTGGTAGGGCTCGTTGTGGTAGGACTCGTGGTGGTAGGGCTCGTTGTGGTAGGACTCGTTGTGGTAGGCTTCGTTGCGGTAGGGCTCGTGGTCGTAGGACTTGTGGTGCTAGAGCTCGTTGTGGTAGGACTCGTTGTGGTAGGACTCGTTGTGGTACGACTCGTTGTGGTAGGGCTCGTAGTGGTAGGACTCGTTGTGGTAGGGCTCGTAGTGGCAGAGCTCGTTGTGGTAGGGCTCGTGGTGGTAGGACTTGTAGTGGTAGGACTCGTGGTGGTAGAGCTCATAGTGGTGGGGCTTGTTCTGGTAGGACTCATGGTGGTAGGACTTGTTGTGGTAGGACTGGTGGTGGTAGGGCTCGTAGTGGTAAAACTTGTTGTGGTAGGACTCGTTGTGGTAGGGCTCGTAGTGGTAGGGCTCGTGGTGGTAGGGCTCGTAGTGGTAGAGCTCGTTGTAGTAGGACTCGTTGTGGTAGGGCTCGTGGTGGTAGAGCTTGTAGTAGTAGGGCTTGTTGTGGTAGGACTCGTGGTGGTAGAACTCGTTGTGGTAGTGCTCGTGGTGATAGAGCTCGTGGTGGTAGGGCTTGTGGTGGTAGGACTTGTGGTGGTAGGACTCGTGGTGGTAGGGCTCGTGGTGGTAGGACTTGTGGTGGTAGGGCTCGTTGTGGTAGGACTTGTTTTGGTAGGGCTCGTTGTGGTAGGGCTCGTGATCGTATGACTTGTGGTGCTAGAGCTCGTTGTGGTAGGACTCGTTGTGGTAGGGCTCGTTATGGTAGGACTCGTTGTGGTAGGGCTCGTAGTGGTAGGACTCGTTGTGGTAGGACTCGTTGTGGTAGGACTTGTTGTGGTAGGGCTCGTAGTGGTAGGACTCGTTGTGGTATGACTCGTTGTGGTAGGGCTCGTAGTGGTAGGACTTGTGGTGGTAGGTCTTGTTGTGGTAGGACTGGTGGTGGTAGGGCTCGTTGTGGTAGGACTCGTTGTTGTAGGGCTCGTTGTGGTAGGACTCGTGGTGGTAGGACTCGTTGGGGTAGGACTCGTTGTGGTAGAGCTTGTGGTGGTAGAGCTCGTAGTGGTAGAGCTCGTTGTGGTAGGACTTTTGGTGGTAGGACTCGTTGTGGTAGGGCTCGTTATGGTAGTTCTCGTGGTGGTAGGACTCGTGGTGGTAGGCCTTGTTGTGGTAGGACTGATGATGGTAGTTGATCTATTGAAGATTCTGACTTTCAAATGTACTTTTATTTCTTTAGGACTTCTAGGACTCGTGTTGGTAGGGCTCGTTGTGGTAGGACTCGTGGTGGTAGGGCTCGTTGTTGTAGGGCTCGTAGTGGTAGGACTTGTGGTGCTATAGCTCCTTGTGGTAGGACTCGTTGTGGTAGGGCTCGTTGTCGTAGTGCTCGTGGTGGTAGGACCTGTGGTGGTAGGTCTTGTTGTGGTAGAACTGGTGGTGGTAGGGCTTGTAGTGGTAGGACTCGTTGTGGTAGGGCTCGTTGTGGTAGGACTCGTTGTGGTAGGGCTCGTTGTGGCAGGACTCATTGTGGTAGGGCTCGTAGTGGTAGGACTCGTTGTGGTAGAGCTCGTGGTGGTAGGTTTTGTGTTGGTAATGCTTGTGGTGCTAGAGCTCATTGTGGTAGGACTCGTTGTGGTAGGACTCGTTGTGGTAGGGCTCGTTGTGGTAGGACTCGTTGTGGTAGGGCTCGTAGTGGTAGGACTCGTTGTGGTAGTGCTTGTGGTGGTAGGACTCGTGGTGGTAGAACTTGTTTTGGTAGGACTCGTGGTGGTAGGGCTCGTAATGGTGGGGCTCGTTGTGGTAGGACTCGTGGTGGTAGGGCTCGTGGTGGTAGGTTTTGTGGTGGTAGGGCTTGTCGTGGTAGGGCTTGTTGTGGTAGGACTCATGGTGGTAGGGCTCGTTGTGGTAGGGCTCGTGGTGGTAGGACTTGTGGTGGTAGGACTTGTTGTGGTAGGCCTGGTGGTGGTAGGGCTTGTTGTGGTAGGGCTCGTAGTGGTAGGGCTCGTTGTGGTAGGGCTCGTAGTGGTAGGGCTCGTTATGGTAGGGCTCGTAGTGGTAGGACTCGTTGTGGTAGGACTCGTTGTGGTAGGACTCGTGGTGGTAGGGCTCGTAGTGGTAGGGCTCATGGTGGTAGGGCTCGTAGTGGTAGAACTTGTTGTGGTAGGACTCGTTGTGAACATCAAGAGAACTGTGAAAGAAAAAGTATTACAATGTCATGTGTATCGTCAATGGAAAAAAATTAACTATTAACTGGATTTCAACTTCAACCAATTCAATCCGGGAACGCATATTATGACGAGGGGGTATTTTAATGGTGGGAAAGTTGGCCATTTGTCTCCACAATGTTTGTTTTGTAGTATTGTCCTCCATGCTGAGCAGCTTAGCTTAGCATCTTAGCTTAGCATCTTAGCTTAGCAGCTAAAGCTAACTTGCACTGAAGTAGTGACTGCAGTAGTGCTGCACAATTAATCGAAAAAAGATCGTGATCTCGATTCAGACTCCTATGCAATCTCGACTTTAAATTATGGCGATTTTTTTTTTTTTTTTACATTGAATCTTTTTTTTTAATATATTTACAAGATAATCGTGTGAGAATCGTGATTTCAATTCTTATGGAGGAAAATCGTGATTCTCATTTTAGCAAGAATCGTGCAGCCCTAGACTGCAGAGGCCCCAAGCTGCTACTGTGTGACTGTGTTGTGATTAATTAATGAATTCTACCCACTGTAATAGTAATACTATTTTGGAAAAAACAGAACTATTTGGTGTCATGTATTTATGTTATTTTTTTGTAAAACATTTTTTTGTTTAAATGTTATTTCTGTTTGTATTATTCTGTTTATGTCCAGTTACAGTATGGCTATCAATCAAAAAGAAAGCCAATGCATCCTGTTATGATAATGTGATGAAGAAACGTGCCTTAAATTCATTGTTTATGTGTTTAACTGTCTTGTTGCAGTTCCATAATGTCCAGTAATATTTAATACGTAAATAGGTCCAGTAAATAGATAGGTAGTACGTACTAGTGATGCGCGGGTTGACCCGTTAGCCGCGGGTTAACCCACGGCACGGGCGGACAGTCAAGATTTCAGAGGCAATTATGCGGGTTGCAGGTGTTGCGGGTCATCAACACCAATCTCACACGCAAAAAAAAACACATTTAAGCCTATTATCAATATTAATATTTGGATAAAACTACCATTAAAACCCATCATAATTATTTAAAGCTTTTTATCATGATCTGCCAATGTCAGTGTGGGTTCATTCCCGACAGCCTGGTGCTGCTGTGTCTCACAGCGCTGCAGTTATCCGATAGATCAGCCTATTCTTCGTACCATGGTGTTGCGCATTGAAAATATCAGACCTACAAGCTCACAACACGATCGCAACGCACCGCGTTGTGAGCGTGTATGTCTGCTATTTTCGATATGCAACAACACCGCCATATGGCAAAGCACAAATGAAGCTTTACACAGCTGCATCTCCTCCTCCTCAGCGCTGCGTACGGCTGGTTCGCTCGGGTGTAATGATAAACAGAACCGGGGTCACGAAGTGATAGAATATGAACCCACTTGACGATAATAAAACCTGTCAAAACCAGAACTCGTATGGGTCGTGGATATTATACAAGCAAGCACACTGACTGTCTGTCTGCAATGGATAAAGTGTTAGTGGCGAAAGTTGGTGACACACATACACATTGCACAGTGGTGTGTTCTAGATTTTTTTGGAGGGTATACTATAACAATTCCCCCCCAGTTACTCCTACACGCACGGCACGCTCCTGGGTGCAGCGTATCAGATGCGTATCCACGTATCAGATACGCTGTTTTGAACAGTTTTTGAAGGTATACGGTGGCGACGAAAAAAATCTACAGGGCATACTACGTATACAGCGTACCACGGTAGAACACATCACTGACATTGCAGGCAACTAAGGCAAGTAATCAACCTCCCTTGCGCCATCATTCATGTATAACATTAACAAAACTAAACACAAACTGTAGGTCTTGATTAACGTTGCTAGATGTAAAGGCCAAAACATATATTCATTTGTTTATACTGATGTGCGATGTAGGCTTCGGTGTCGCGCAGCAGTTCACTCACACTCACTCATGATTATCTTCTTTTTTTCACCGCGGGTCGAGGGGCGGGTCGAGTCGTTGATTTATATATAGTTTTGTGGCACGGTTTCGGTTCCGTGGCGGGGCGCGTCATGAAAAAACCCTTCCGCGCAACACTATTAGGTACAGTGTAGAGAGACAGGAATCACAGAGACTAGGGAAGTGACATACATCAAATGGTGCTGCTGGCTAAGAATTGAACACAGGGACACACCTGCCCTAACCATTGAGCTATCGGGTCACCCAGTTAGAGTTAATTTATTTGAATTTAAATTACTTTTTTTCCACATGTCCCTGCTACTTCTCCTGTCATTGTCTCCGCCAGGCCGAAAGGCATGGCGAGAGAGTATGTTTTACCCTCCGTCCGTCCGTCCGTGTGTCCGTCCGTCCGTCCGTCCGTCCTTCTGTCTGTTACCAGCTAATCTCCGCCACCGTTGCCCCAGTCGCTGTGAAACTGCACACACACACTCCCTCGATGCCACAGCAGAACCTCTGCCCCAAATTTTTCACATGGGCCTGTTATAGCGCCACCAGGAGGCCGATTTGTGCAAAACACATTTTTGGATATTACTCCTACAGATTGTATCCAAATATCACGCAAATCGGTACACAGTATCTCTATAGTCATGTGATCAAGACGGATCTGTCCGATATTTCATATTACATCCTGATTGGCTAAGGTTGGCTTCCAAAGTTGGCAGGATTGGTCCGTTTTGAACAAAATGTCTCAAATCATGAACGCAGTGTGTGATTTCCGTGAAAATTTGCACACACATTCCCACTAGGCCAAGGACGCAATGACCCCCTTTTCACATTGCCCTGTTATAGCGCCACCAGCAGGTCTAATTTAGCAAAACACATTTTTGCAACAAAATGCCTCAAATCATGAATGCATGCTCATTCCCACTAGGCAGAGGAAGAAATGCCACCCTTTTCACATTGTCCTATTATAGCGCCACCAGGAGGCCACAATCACGACGTGACCTGGCGGAGACCTGTGCTCCGAGGAGCACTTTTTCTAGTTTATATTGGATTGTTGCACACCAAGCAAATGTTCAACTATATTATATAGTATTGTTCTTATTGGACTTTTAATCTATTTTATTGAATGTCCTCTTCCATTAAGGAAATGATTCCAAATAAGCCTGCCGGCTTCTTCCTTTCCTCGCACAACTTGTTTTCTTTTTTTCATAACTACTGGACGTGCTAAATAAACAAAACTATAAACTAAACTAAACTACAGGTTGCTGACCTCCACGATACACCGTGCCACGCTCCAACGCAAGCTCTACACCTGCCGTTTAGCATCAGTTACTCTGGTACAGATAGATTGTGAGATATCTTGTACTGTATTATGCAAAGCTGATAGTTTGGCCTGAGGGTGGTGGTAGAGGAAAGGTCATGAAGGCACTCAAGATAGGGTTCTTCCTCCAGGGAGCATGAAGTTGGGAGCATGAAGTTCCCTAACTATTAAAGCAGTTAAGCCACCAATTTGTTTTTGAGATAATGTTGTGGAAGTTTCCATTTTAGTCTAAAGGTGGCATTAGAGGACAGGTTATTGGGTCACAGTAGCGGCCATCATTTGGGGAACATGTAGGCGCACGGGCCAATTCCTGCAAACCCATGTTAAATGGTGCATTTACTGTATATAGTGCCTACATCCAAAGAGCCAAATACTGTGCATTACTTTAACCCATTCACACACACATTCACACACCAACGGCAGAGGAAACCATGTAAGGCACCAATAACCTGTTAATTTTTGTGAGTAAAATGTGTGCATGTGGACATTTTGGCCTAATGGCGGTGAAAGTCAGTAGGAGATCATGCTCTGGCGATCATGAATGTGCTCAGTAAATTCCATGGCTACAATAATGGACACGGTGGAGGTGAGGTGCATTTTGCTGTATTCTACAGCAGTGGTTCAACCTTTTCAGTTAGCGACCCCCTCCCAAATAATCAAATTTGAACTGGGGACCCCCCAAAATAATCATATTTGAACTGGGGACCACCAAAAATAATCATATTTGAACTGGGGACCCCCCAAAATAATCATATTTGAACTGGGGACCCCCCAAAATAATCATATTTGAACTGGGGACCCCCCACCCTGATAAGCACTTGGAGTGTAGGAGTCGAGGCATTACATTTTGTTTGACTCGGTTCCACATGTATGTAAATACAGATTCACACTTTTCAACAGATTCACCTCTCAATTTGTGAATAGGGAACCGTGTGCTTTCTCTAGACTATGTCGTTATCTAGCATCGATACTTGTGACTAATATCAATGGGACAGTGCCACCAGAGATTCGAACCCAGTCTCCTGCGTGGGTTTTTGTTTTTTTAAAGGTCTTAAAAGTTAAAAGAAAGAAAACTTAAGTAATTGTCACTGGCATCCCCCCCCCCCCCCTCCCTCTGGGACCCCCACCCCCAGATTCACACTTTTCAACAGATTCACCTCTCAATTTGTGAATAGGGAACCAACCACACACAAGGTTCTCTGGGTACATTTTATTTAAACATTCTGATTTGCAGGGGGTTAGGTTTTATGATAATTTGTTTCAATAATCCTCCTCCAACATACATACAGCTGAATTAGTGTCTTACTACTTACCAAGAACATGCAGAACGGTGGTCCTCCATCTTCTCCCAAATTTGACCACATCTTTCCCACCTATTAGACAGAAAATATGCGTATTGTAAGTACAAAACAGGTCTCCACTGTATGCTATGATGTGTGTGTGTGTGTGTGTGTGTGTGTGTGTGTGTGTGTGTGTGTGTGTGTGTGTGTGTGTGTGTGTGTGTGTGTGTGTGTGTGTGTGTGTGTGTGTGTGTGTGTGTGTGTGTGTAAATATATATATATATATATATATATATATATATATATATATATATATATATAAACAGGTAGCTCTCGTGCACATCCAGGGTGGAGGTGCTGGTTTGGCAAGATGATGCATATAAGAAAGAAATGTTTATATATATATATATATATATATATATATATATATATATATATATATATATATATATATATAGTTATTATAGTTATTATAGTATATTATAGTTATAATGTTAATATAAGTACAATAGTTTTCTAAATTGGAAGAATCATCTTGATCGATCAAAGTTAAGTCCAATGATTAACTTGTTAAATGTGTAGCTTATTGTATAAACACGTTTGGTAAACAGTTGTACCAGTTGTACCAAACGTGTGCTTCCTCTTTACTATGTTGTTATCTAGCATCGATGCTTGTGACTAATATCAATGTGACAGTGCCACCAGAGATTCAAACCCAGTCTCCTGCGTGGGAAATAGTGTTGTTTTTGACAGCAAAGTTTGATTTAGTGTTAGTCATAGTCTTTTAAATACAATTCTGTTTAGTTTTAGTCATATTTTAGTCACCTGAAATGTTAACTTTTAGTCTAGTTTTAGTTGACTAAACATCATAAGATTTTAGTTGACTAAATCTACAGTTGATTTATTTGACTAACATTTTTTGGCGGGCCGTGATGGAGAAGAGAAGCTGCATGCTGAAAATAGCCGATCTACAAGCTCACAACGCGTCGCGCTCTGACACGTTTTGAGCTTGTAGATCAACTATTTTCGGTCTGTGAAATCCACGCGCACCCATGATGACTTCTCTTCTCCACTAGTCCCTCCCAAATATTTTAGTCTAGTTTTTATTTATTGACAACATTGTCAGTATATTTAGTCATAGTCTTAGTCATCATAGCTTAATTTTTATTTAGTTTTTATTTAGTTTTCGTAAGTGAAAAAAAGTAGTCGTCAGACATTTTTCGTCATAGTTTTAGTCAACGAAATCAGCACTGGTGGGAAACCAAACATCTACCGAAAGACAAGAGGGAATCCCCCCTTCATGGCCAGGGGAGATGTAGCCTCGGAAACCCATGCCTTTTTTTTTGTTTCAAAAGAAAAAAAGCCTGGGAGAACCTTGCAGGAACGCTGGTCTTAGGACCTTGTTATCTCCTAACCAATCAGAGTGCTCCAAACCCAGGCGCTGGAATCCAGCGCCTGGGTTTGGCTCCGCCCTTCAAGACCATCGATTGGGCTCGTTCTTTCAGTCTAGGGGAGATGTGGCCCATAGGGCAGGAGCCTATCTCCTGTTTCTGTAGTGTCATGCACACGTACATGCTCCAGTCATAATGTACAAGCACACTCCCGCTAGTATGTCAAAGGGACTTACCCCCAAGGGCATTTTTTTCTGTAGGCAAGGTTAGGCGACCGCCTGGGGCCTCAACAGTCATTCCATTTGAGAATGGTGAGATGGCGAGAATGTCACGTCACATTCTAGGAGATAAGCATACTGTTAGTGTGTGTAGTTGTAGAGTGGAGTGGGGAGTGGAGGGGGGCCAAGGGGGCTCATTAGCTGTCCTTTTGTTATTATGCTCTTTCAATGACCGACTCATCACAGGTGAATGGGCGATTCACCTGACAATGTGGTAGTGCATTCAGTCTTTGTATGTATGTGTACAGTGTACACTTACATTCCATGTATCTACTGTAAGTGATAAATTGTAATTGAATGAAATCCTAGTGATTTTAAGTGGTGGTTATTTATTATTAAACATGGCTCTTTCATTTCTTACGTCATCAAATACATTTCTGTAGCCCTACTTTTAGATTGTTAATGGATCCTATGTTAGTAAAGCCTGATAGAAGTATCAAACTCCCAAAATGCACCAGAATACTGGACATTACATCTACTGTTAAAAAACAATCTGCAGGGGGGGTCCAACTCATAATGCTGAGTGACAAGCAGGGAGGCATTGGGTCCCATTTTCTATCCACAAGTTTCCTAGGGCATGGTGGGCATCACTTCCTGTCAATTACATCCCTGATACCTGATCAAATCGACAGGAAGTGATGCCCACCATGCCCTACGAAACTTTTGGATAGACTGTCGTACTACACGGCCGGCCGGGGGATCGAACCCCTACCTCCCAATCTCAGGGGGCGGACACTCTAACCACAATGACCACTGAGCTGGTTGGTAACATACAGTACTAGACTGTGGTAATATACTAAATAATTATAATAATATGTTTTATTTTTAATGCATTTTTCATTCAAAAGGAATCTCAGAGTGCCACATGGTAACACATCATCAATCATATAAAGTTAAAAAAGCAGGGTTTAAAAACAGATGTGACTAAACAACATTTCAACACGAAAATTCCCTCTGAAACAAAAACGTTTTCAGGCCTATTTTAAAAGAGTCCAGGGTCTGTGGTGCTCTCAGGTCAATAGGAAGGCTGTTCCACAGGCGCGGCGTTGCCGAGCAGAAGGCCCGGTCCCCCATATAGACCGGGAGCCAGGCCCAGCCCTCAGGATGTTCTCTGCTAACTTTTTTTCACTATCATTTCCTGTGCCCTGCCAAGCCAAAGTGCAGTAACTACGTTTTTGGACACACCGACTTATTTGTGTATCCCAAAGGTCAAATTAGCCTTCGTGATTTTGGGGGATAAACAATTACCTCAAGAACAGATGTACAATTAGTGTAATATCACTTATATACCGATATCTCATTTGGCTGACCAGTTGAATCACTTTTAAACCCATTTTCAGTGTTTTTTGTTTTCGTAGTTACTGCTCTTTAGCTTGGCAGGGCAGATTATACCTTGGGCCATCACAAGTTCATACTGAACACCCCCAACTCGGGGCCGTTTGGTCTCAGGGGCCCCAAAACCCATTTTATACCTCAAATCGGAGAAAATGTAATATTCAGTCATAGTAGAATTAGTTTGGATTTTTGGCATCCATGGGACCTCTAATATAGGGATTGTGATCATCCCAAGAAAAAAAGTGGTCCAAAGTGTGTTTTTTTCTTCAATTTTTTACTACCCCTATGAGACCTGCGGGACTGCTGGCTGGAACGCCGGCGAGACTGTCTTTCGGAGACTGTGGCACGCTCAAATTTAGATTTTTAGAATTTTGGCAAGGGAAAAACAGCCATCACCATTTTCCAAATCTCATGCAGTTTTGGGCAAGAACCATGCAGTTTTTTCACGCAGTACAAATATGTAATTTCTGCATATTGTAAAAAGGAGACCACTTTACTGTATCTATAGCTGTATGAGCAACATATGAGACCACTGTACTTAATCTAGACCACTGTACTGCATCTATAGCTGTATGAGACCACTGTGCTGCATCTATATGAGACCACTGTACTGCATCTATAGCTGTATGAGACCATAACTGTATTGCATCTAGACCACTGTGTGCATCTATATCCCACTGTACTGAATCAATAACCCTTTGTGCTGCATCTATAGACCAATGGTCCAGTGGTCTACAGAGCATGGGGGGGGGGGGGCGCTCTGGAACAGCTTGCCCTCAGTGGGGGGCGGTCGCCGCAAAGACTCGGAAGATACAGTACATTGGTCCACAGATGCACTACAGTGGTCTATAGATGCACTACAGTGGTCTAGATGCACTACAGTGGTCTATAGATGCACTACAGTGGTCTAGATGCACTACAGTGGTCTATAGATGCACTAGAGTGGTCTATAGATGCACTACAGTGGTCTATAGATGCACTACAGTGGTCTATAGATGCACTAGAGTGGTCTATAGATGCACTATAGTGGTCTAATAGATGCACTAGAGTGGTCTATAGATGCACTACAGTGGTCTATAGATGCACTAGAGGGGTCTATTAGATGCACCAGAGGGGTCTATAGATGCACTAGTGTGGTCTATAGGTGCACTACAGTGATCTATAGATGCACTACAGTGGTCTATAGATGCACTACAGTGGTCTATAGATGCACTACAGTGGTCTATAGATGCACTACAGTGGTCTATAGATGCACTATAGTGGTCTATAGATGCACTAGAGTGGTCTATAGATGCACTACAGTGGTCTATAGATGCACAAGAGTGGTCTATAGATGCACTAGAGTGGTCTATAGATGTACTAGTGTGGTCTTTAGATGCACTACAGTGGTCTATAGATGCACTACAGTGGTCTATAGATGCACTAGAGTGGTCTATAGATGCACTACAGTGGTCTATAGATGCACTAGAGTGGTCTATAGATGCACTACAGTAGTCTATAGATGTACTATAGTGGTCTATAGATGCACTATAGTGGTCAATAGATGCACTACAGTGGTCTATAGATGCACTAGAGTGGTCTATAGATGCACTACAGTGGTCTATAGATGCACTACAGTGGTCTATAGATGCACTACAGTGGTCTATAGATGCACTAGAGTGGTCTATAGATGCACTATAGTGGTCTAATAGATGCACTACAGTGGTCTATAGATGCACTACAGTGGTCTATATATGCACCACAGTGGTCTACAGATGCAGTTTAGTGGACTACAGATCACAACAGTGGTCTACAGATGCACTGTGGTGGTCTACAGATGCAGTATAGTGGTCTACAGATGCACTACTGTGGTCTATAGATACAGTAGTTAGTCTATGCAGTGCAGTGGTCTCATACAGCTATAGATCCACTGCAGTGGTCTCTAGATACAGTCTTAAGATGTAGTATAATGGTCTCTAGTTGCAGTACAGTGGTCTTAAGATGCTGAACAGTGGTCTTAAGATGCTGTACAGTGGTCTATAGATGCAGTACAGTGAGATATAGATGCAGCACAGTGGTTTAGATGCAATACAGTCATGGTCTCATACAGCTATAGATGTAGTACAGTGGTCCAAATAAAGTACAGTGGTCTCATACAGCTATAGATACAGTACAGTGGTCTCCTTTTTAAAATAGGCAGAATACGCAGTACTAATATATTTGTACTGCGTGCAAAATGGTTCTTGCCCAAAACTGCATGAGATTTGGAAAATGGTGATGGCTGTTTTTCCCTCGCCAAAATGTGGTCTAGCATGACAAGGTTGGTCCCATTGGAAACCTGAGGTTGTCTAGAATCAAATGATATATCTATATTTGGGCCAAAAATCCAAACTAGAAAAATAAATAATAAGCAATCGTGTGTGGACCCCTCCTAGGGCCTCTACTATGACTGAATATCACATTTTCTCCGATTTGAGGTATAGTGCAGAATTTTGGCTACAGAAAGAGTAATTGCCAAGTATACTAACAGGAAATAATAGTGAAAAAAAGTTAGCAGAGAACATCCTGAGGGCTGGGCCTGGCTGCCGGTCTGATTTGTACCAGGGACATCGAGGAGGAATCAGTCCCAATTTATGTTGCATCTATTTTTCCCCTAGACGGGGACGTAACAATATTAATATACATTCCAAGTATTATTAGCCTTTGGTCGTGAGGTTAAACTGTAAACAAACTTCTTATTCTCTTCATTACATGTGAGAGTCGGCTATTTACTTTATAAACGTTTAGGGACCAGTCGAAATTTACAGAAGGGGGTCCCTGGAGGAAAATAGGGGAGGGTCATCAGCTAATTTTACTTTGAATCCAAGGGAGGGTCATGCAATTTTGAATTGATAAATTGTCCGTTTTTTATATACCTTTTTAGTACAGCAGAACAGTGGTCAATGACCCCTCTCTATTTCAAAGGATACAAAGGATTCAAATCAAGTAACACCTTGGTCTATTCTATTTAGAATCAATGACAGTCGTTAACAAGCCATCAACGCACAGCGAGTGTGAACGACCCAGTCAATTTTTTTTTTAATAATAGAAAAATATACATATTTGTTTCTATTTCATTAAAGATGGAGTGCCATGATATTTTTCAACCCCAAAACCTGATCCATAAGATATCATTATTATGTAAGGATTTTTTTCAAAAAAGTGTACTTAATGAAGTTCTATCAACCTCACAGACACATGAAAAACAGAAAAAGTGCAAAAATATGGCACCAGCTCTTTAAGATGTTCGTAAATAGTGCCTAAATAAAGTGACTAAAGGGGTGCGTAAGCACAAACGGACGTGCGTCGGTGCGTGCCAACCGGTGTGTAAATCTCTTATATGTGTGTATCGCCGGTCTTCCTCATTTCTGTCTGACAGTCAGAGGCGTGTTCACGTGGAGAATCATTTGCATTGCTCCATGTCCCATTTAATACCATAAAAGGCAACCGGAAACTGACGGAATACATCAACACTCTTCAAAAGGGACAGATCTACAAGCTGACAAAGCTTTAAAAAAAGAAAAAAGTATTGGCATCAAAATATACTTAAGTACTAAAAGTAAAAGTAGCCTTGCGCTGATCTACAAATTGAAGATCAGCACAAGCGAGTTCCTCACACGATTAAGCGTTTACAAAGTAAATGGCCGACTCTCACATGTAATGAAGAGAATACGAATTTTGTTTACAGTTTAACCTCACGACCAAAGGCTAATAAAACGTGGAATAGATATTATATTGTTACAGGGTAAAAAGAGATGCAACATAAAGTGGGAGTGAAACCCGTTTTTATTTAGAACTTAATATATATTTACATTAACTTAAATAGACTTTAACACGTGTGTGCGGGCAGGGGTGATGGCCTCCATAAGAAGAATTTGAGGGCGGAACGCACGTGTTGCATGATGTAAATTCATTTACATGTTTGAAATTTCAAATCTGTTTCAATATGCAAATAACTCAACCTGTATTGTTAGAAGGGTACATTCCAGATCATTTAAGGAGTGCTGCATACTGTACATCCCTAGGTATGTGCAGAAGCCGGTTTATAATTTCATGGTACAGAAAGTACATGACGTGAATGAATATGCGTGCAAAATGCACATGCAACGGCCATGTGAATCTCTCTCTCTCTCTCTCTCTCTCTCTCTCTCTCTCTCTCTCTCTCTCTCTCTCTCTCTCTCTCTCTCTCTCTCTCTCTCTCTCTCTCTCTCTCTCTCTCTATTCCAGGAGAGGAGATAATAAAACACCTTTCTATCTACTCAGATAACACCCAATACAAATTCATTAATATTAATATATAATAGTTTTGTTTTAAATGTTCTAGCCTTGACGACCATGCAGTCTTATGCAAACGTTAAAATGTAAATGAGATAGCATTTTATTTAGACAGATGCCAGGTCATTGTTGAGCTGGCATCCTTGGTTATTGGTTTATCTATGATCCTAGATTACTGAGTTTATCTTGCTTACTGTAAATCACGTCTGCTAAATTCCAAAATTGTAAATTGTAATTTGGCTTTTGTAATTTACACAGTGTCCTAGTTACTTGTGTTTGTGAAATAGCCTTATTTATTATTAAATAATAGGCTATGGGGGGGCATCAGGTAAAATGCTGCCTATAGGCATCAAATTCCTCAGGGCCAGCTCTGACTACTGGTTACCAAATACTCAACTTTCTTCAATCTGAACAGGATTCAATGGGTTTCCCACATCTAAGTTGAGAACACTATCCATTCTGCTACCACTACTACAGATACTACACTGTGCATTTAGCAAGACAGACATTCCAAGTATTATTAGCCTTTGGTCGTGAGGTTAAACTGTAAACGAACTTCTTATTCTCTTCATTACATGTGAGAGTCGGCTATTTACGTACTTTATAAACGTTTTAATCGTGTGAGGGACTCGCTTGCGCTGATCTATAATTTGTCATGCGGTGCGTTGCGCCGCTTTGTCAGCTTGTAGATCTGTCCCCACTCTTTACGAATAACTCAGTGAATCATGCCCAAATATGGATTATTTAAACACAAGACTTTGGCCAAAGTTCATATTTACGATATATGAAACCATTCTCCTTGACTTAAACCAGTGGTTCTCTAACTTTTTCGGGTCAAGGACCCCCAAAATGAATCATATTTGACTGCGGACCCCCATCTCAAAACATTTTGCCAGGGAGTTTCCCGCGGATAAAGTTACTTTTTTTGTTACTTTACTTTGGTTTTAGTGTGCTGCGCAGCCTGCGCTGATGTGAACGCAGTAATGCACGTTATTTTCTGCTGAAGGGAGGGGGCGGAGAGGGGGCCTCTTTCATCGGCGGGTAGGCGGGGCCCCACGCAACCTGCGTAGTGTGCGTGTAGGGAGAAGCGGCCCTGTACCTAGGGATGAATGCAGCACTTAAATTATCTGAAATGCATCCTTCTAACAATACAGGTCGAGTGATTTGCACATTGAAACGGATTTGAAATGTCAAATGGGTGCATGTCGCCTTTCCGACATGTCGCCTTTCCGACGTTAATAAGCCTATACCTAACCCTAACCCTAACCTTAACCGCACGCGGAAGCCACTAGTCGGAGTAGTGAGATGTCGGAATGGAAGGAGCACCCCATGTCAAATATGTCAAGCCTCTGGCGTTTCTACATATTCATCATGCAACACGTGTGTGTTCCCCCTCAGATTCATCTTATCTTATCATAAAGTTAAAGGGCAAGACCACTTTGGTAGAGGTTTGGGTTGTGTAGTTACCTTGCCATGATGTAACTCCAAAGGTGGACAAGAAATGAAAAATAATTGCTCCATTAATTAGAAATTGATAATTAAAAATATGCTCCCCATTGACTTACATTGTACACTGAAACATTTCTCAAAGTCACTCTTTTAGCCCATAAACGGACACAAACTAAGCTGATTCAGACAATATAGAACATCACCAAACCCAGTGCTGTTTATTTTTTTTATAAAAATGTCAACGTCCTGATGATTTTACTATTTGAATTTTACTTCTACTCCACTACATCTCATATCCAAATATTGTACTTTTACTCCACTACATTTGTTTGAAAACTTTAATTGCTGGTTACTTTGTAGATTTAGATTATTATTACAAAACATACATTGACCACTTCAGCCCTATATTCATTTTTGTACTTTTGAAAATAGCCGATTGTGAGCTTGTAGATCTACTATTTTCAAAAGATATACATTTGAAAACTTGAAATGGGATGAATGAATGAATAGTTTATTTCGGTCATTAAGCCATGTACAGAGTTTGACATTTCCAAGGAAGAAAATTATGAAATTCATGGACCGAAAAGGTGTAGGCTGAAGCCGTAGCTTATAATGCCTACCCTTATAATATTTTAAAACAAACAATAACAAAAACATCAATCAATACTCAAAACAAAACAAAACAAAGACAAAATGTGTCTTTTCATCTACAAATAATAACATGTAATGGTTTATAGTATTTTTTTATATTTATCTACTATATTATCTTTAAACATTTTCTTGAATTTATAAATAGAACTGCATTTCTTTAGGTCATTTTCACAACTATTCCATATTTCTTTTGCCATGACCGATGTACATCTCTTTTTTATATTTGTTCTAGCTGTGATGATTCCAAACATAAGTATACCCCTCAACTCGTACTGATTTTCTTTAATTTGGAACAGATTCTGGATACATCTTGGAAGTAGTTTCTGTTGTGCTTTGAATGCTAATAAAGCTGTTTTCTGTGCTACTATATCATAGAATTTCAAGGTATTATACTTAATAAAGAGTTTATTTGTAGGTTCATAATATCCGGATCTATTTATTATCCTTATGGCTCTCTTCTGTAATATAAAGATAGGGTTGGTATTCGTTTTATATGCATTTCCCCATATCTCCACACAATAAGTAATGTGTGGAACTATGAGTGAACAATATATTAAATAAAGTGATTTTTGACAGAGGATATATTTAGTTTTATATAGTATTGCAATTGTTTTAGACATTTTTATTTTTACCTTATTTATATGTGATTTCCAGCATAGTTTATCATCTATTATTACTCCCAAAAACATATTTTCATATACTCTTTCTATTTCCATACCACCGATTTTAATTGTAGCTTGATTTTTTATTTTTCTAGTGCCAAATATTATATACTTTGTTTTAGTTAGATTCAATGATAGCTTGTTACTATCAAACCATGTCTTTATTTTCATCAATTCCCCTTCCACTGTATTCAGAAGCTGCTCCAAATTCTTCCCAGAACAATAAAGGTTTGTATCATCGGCAAACAAGACATAATTTAATACTGGTGACACTTTACAAATCTCATTTATATATAGTATAAATAGTTTCGGACCTAGAACCGAACCTTGCGGGACGCCGAAGGTGACTTTTTCTAATCCCGATTTTTCATTATTTATTTGGACATATTGGTGTCTATCCTCTAGGTAGCTTTTTATCCATGAATTAGCAATCCCTCTTACTCCGTATCTCTCAAGTTTATTTAATAATAGGTTGTGGTCTATTGTGTCAAAAAGCTTTTTTTAAATCAATAAATACTCCCATCGTATATTCCCCTTTTTCAATGGCAGTTGAGATTCCCTCCACTAATTCCATTACCGCCATTGAAGTGGACCTATTTGTTCTAAACCCATATTGATGGTTGCTCAAAAGGTTGTGTTTTTCTAGAAACTG
The DNA here is from genome assembly GCF_963454915.1 of Gymnoscopelus microlampas. NCBI lineage: Eukaryota > Metazoa > Chordata > Actinopteri > Myctophiformes > Myctophidae > Gymnoscopelus > Gymnoscopelus microlampas. Next base: position 14,735,694 of record NC_139942.1, read on the forward strand.
ATCAAGTTTTTTTACAAATATTTTTTCAATAATTTTGGAAAATTGTGACAGTAGGGAAATTGGTCTGTAGTTGTTGAATTGATGTCTATCTCCGTTTTTGAAAATGGGAATTACTTTTGCAGTTTTCATTTTGTTTGGAAAGATCCCTGTTTGAAAAGATTGGTTACATATGTGGGTGAATGGTTTTACTATGTGCATTATTATATTTTTAACTAGTGACATGTCTATATCAGTCCAGTCAGTAGACTTTTTGTCTTTGAACTGGTTTACTACTTCAATTATATCTATTTCATTTATACCACTAATAAAAATTGAATAATGATTACGGTCAACAATATCCTCTATCCCATCCTTATGTGTCGGTTCCACAATCTCATTTGCCAAATGAGGGATATTCTGCATAATGAGTACTTTAACTTTTGGTACTTTAAGTACATTTTGATACCAATACTTTTGTACTTTTACTGAAGTCAATTTTGAATTCTGGACTTTTACTTGTAACAGTAATTTTACAGTATATTTTACTTAAGTAAAAAATATGTAGTACTTTTTCCACCACTGGATACAGGTAAGGGTACAGATGCAGTAATTGATTAAGTCGAAGACACTTTTTCATGACACAATCACTTACCTGACATTCCTCGATTATGTACTTTAAATCTAATTGTAGTCTCTTGATATTTACACCTCTCCTGTGCCGTGGTTAAAATATGAGCTGTAGGCTATATTGCGTAAGTTTGTTCAGAACTGCACAACTAAGATTGGTGTTCCGTGGCCACGTCAAAGCTTTTATGCTTTTTAGGCTTCTCCGACTTTAGGAGCCCTGCCCAAAAAATCTCTCTCAATCCCTCCTTCATAGAAGCATTAGCCATACCTACAGTAGGGGAGACTGGTGTCAAAAGTAACACTTTTTACATTTTCCTTCACAATTCAAAGAATACTTCAAATACATACTAGTCATCTTTTGTTTTAAGTAACATATATATGTGGCCTAATTACTAATACCAATGCTTATAAGCTTTCACTAGTAAGGACAAGACTAAAATATTACTTTTAATGCAATAAGTCAGAGTGTTACAATTGCCCCTGTGACGGGGGCAATTGTAACACTGTAAAAATAAGACATATTAACATACTTTATCTCAAATAAAAGCACATCACTAAGTATTATGTATTTTTTATAATTTAACATTTGTACTGTTTTTTTTACTGTGTTACAATTGCCCCCAATGGGGCAACCATGATGAAATCCCATATTCTAGCTAGAAACTAGCACAGGCTGCTGATGTTAATTTGTGACCAATAACATAGAGATACAATTCATCTAAGTTTAAATCAGCTGACATCATATCTTTAGACAGCAGAAGGAAAATACCGTACACTAAAAAAATTACGTTTACACCTCAAAATCTGTTTTTGTTGAAAACTTCTGCTGAGAGGAAATTATCATTCTATCCTTCCATAGGCAGAGAGAGACCCTACTGAGCATGTGCACAAGAAGTCTAACCCTTCTAGCTTATCTCTGATTAGAATTATGCGCGGCATGCGCGTTTGGAAGGTGCTTATATTTCAAACTAGTTATTCTAGTATTGCTTTGAAGCCATATTCCTAGAGAGGTATGATGACAAGCATTCATAGACATGTGAAGGGACACTTAGGGCAGGTACACACTTTTAAAGTGGTCGGGGAGTCACCTGATCGTTAAGCATTACACACTGCAGGAGTTTATTTCTTGAAATCGGCTGTCATATAATATCGTTGTGGTTTTCACACTATAGATTTATCTCCGACCAGGGATTACACACTGTAGGATAGTTCACTAGGATGCTATCCAGGGTCAGGCCCAATACATACATTTGTTTTTATTGTCTCCGCCAGGCTGGAAAGGCATGGCGAGAGAGTATGTTTTACCCCCTGTCCGTCCGTCCGTGTGTCCATCCGTCCGTCCGTCATCAGCTAATCTCTACCACCGTTGCCTTGATCGCAACGAAACTGAGCACACACACTCCCTGGATGCCAATTCCGAACTTCTGCCCCACATTTTTCACATGGGCCTTTTATAGCGCCACCAGGAGGCAGACTTACGTAAAACACATTTTTTTATATTACTCCGTCCGATTTTATTCAAATTTCATGCAAATCGGTACACATGATCTCTATAGTCATGTGATCAAGACGGTTGTGTTTGATTTTTCATATTCCATTCTCATTGGCTAAGATTGACATCTAAAGTTTGCAGTAGTGGCTTGTTTTGAACAAAACTCCGCAAATCATGAACGCACCGTCCGATTGCGGTCAAACTTTACACGCACCTTCACACTATGTTGAGGATCAAATGCCACCCTTTTAACATTGGCATGTTATAGCGCCACCAGCAGGTCTAATTTAGCAAAAAACATTTTTTGCACAAATGCCTCAAGCCATGAAAGCAGTGTCCGATTGCCGTGCAAGGCCTAATAAGAAATGGCACCCTTTTCACATTGGCCTATTATTGCGCCACCAGGAGGCCACAATAACCTACCCGACCTGGCGGAGACCTGTGCTCCGAGGAGCACTTTTTCTAGTTCCAACTCATTTTAATCGACGTCTCCCGTGATATATGCGTCTCTCTCTCTCTCGCTCTCGCGCTCTCTCTCTCTCTCTCTCTACGCAGAGTTGCCATGTCCACTTATTATAAGCGACTTTGGGATTGTTTTTCTGTAAAGTTGCTTGAAAATGTAGTTGCTTATTTGCCCTTGTTTCCTAA
>NC_139942.1:14743439-14810939 GCF_963454915.1 Gymnoscopelus microlampas
GGCTGAGAGCTTGTATGCGTGCGCTCACCACAGTGATGGACTGTCTGTCTGTCTGTCTGTCTGTCTGTCTGTCTGTCTGTCTGTCTGTCTGTCCAATCCAAAACAGCGTGTGTGTGTGTGTGTGTGTGTGTGTGTGTGTGTGTGTGTGTGTGTGTGTGTGTGTGTGTGTGTGTGTGTGTGTGTGTGTGTGTGTGTGTGTGTGTGTGTGTGTGTGTGTGTGTGTGTGTGTGTGTGTGTGTCACATTTTTGGTCAATGTTGCAAGATGGATGTAGCTGATAGTAATAATCCAAATATTACTAGATCAATTCTGTTATATTAGTTAGGCACTTGATTAAATCAACACTCAGAAAGCGAGCAGCAGGCATTCATCATGGGAGTATTCAACAGTAGGCTATGTGCATTGATTGCACGGTTGTAACAGAATTATTACCTTTTTATAAAATATCAGCACTGAATTTGATCATTTTCTTGTTTCTGCAAAACAGGCCTATTGGCCGAAATTGCCGCTGTTAATTTATCCTTACAACATTACATGTCTGATCATTTAGTTAGAACTAGGGAAAGGCTAAATTACACTAAAGCAGTGTTTCTCAACCTTTTTGGTGCCAAGGCACACACAGAGAGAGAGAGAGAGATTATTGGGCAGGTATAAAGAACCTTAACCATAACAAATAAATCTTTGGCCTACAAATATATAAACTTGGGTCAGTGCAATGAATGGATGAGTAAACCTTCCCAGAGTAAAACTTCTTTGTATAAGTATATTTGGTACCCAATATACTTCTAATATCTGATAATAATACTTTATCTCAAATAAAAGCACATCACTAAGTATTATGTATTTTTTATAATTTAACATGTGTACTGTTTTTTTTACTGTGTTACAATTGCCCCCAATGGGGCAACCATGATGAAATCCCATATTCTAGCTAGAAACTAGCACAGGCTGCTGATGTTAATTTGTGACCAATAACATAGAGATACAATTCATCTAAGTTTAAATCAGCTGACATCATATCTTTAGACAGCAGAAGGAAAATACCGTACACTAAAAAAATTACGTTTACACCTCAAAATCTGTTTTTGTTGAAAACTTCTGCTGAGAGGATATTATCATTCTATCCTTCCATAGGCAGAGAGAGACCCTACTGAGCATGTGCACAAGAAGTCTAACCCTTCTAGCTTATCTCTGATTAGAATTATGCGCGGCATGCGCGTTTGGAAGGTGCTTATATTTCAAACTAGTTCTTCTAGTATTGCTTTGAAGCCATATTCCTAGAGAGGTATGATGACAAGCATTCATAGACATGTGAAGGGACACTTAGGGCAGGTACACACTTTTAAAGTGGTCGGGGAGTCATCTGATCGTTAAGCATTACACACTGCAGGAGTTTATTTCTTGAAATCGGCTGTCATATAATATCGTTGTGGTTTTCACACTATAGATTTATCTCCGACCAGGGATTACACACTGTAGGATAGTTCACTAGGATGCTATCCAGGGTCAGGCCCAATACATACATTTGTTTTTATTGTCTCCGCCAGGCTGGAAAGGCATGGCGAGAGAGTATGTTTTACCCCCTGTCCGTCCGTCCGTGTGTCCATCCGTCCGTCCGTCATCAGCTAATCTCTACCACCGTTGCCTTGATCGCAACGAAACTGAGCACACACACTCCCTGGATGCCAATTCCGAACTTCTGCCCCACATTTTTCACATGGGCCTTTTATAGCGCCACCAGGAGGCAGACTTACGTAAAACACATTTTTTTATATTACTCCGTCCGATTTTATTCAAATTTCATGCAAATCGGTACACATGATCTCTATAGTCATGTGATCAAGACGGTTGTGTTTGATTTTTCATATTCCATTCTCATTGGCTAAGATTGACATCTAAAGTTTGCAGTAGTGGCTTGTTTTGAACAAAACTCCGCAAATCATGAACGCACCGTCCGATTGCGGTCAAACTTTACACGCACCTTCACACTATGTTGAGGATCAAATGCCACCCTTTTAACATTGGCATGTTATAGCGCCACCAGCAGGTCTAATTTAGCAAAAAACATTTTTTGCACAAATGCCTCAAGCCATGAAAGCAGTGTCCGATTGCCGTGCAAGGCCTAATAAGAAATGGCACCCTTTTCACATTGGCCTATTATTGCGCCACCAGGAGGCCACAATAACCTACCCGACCTGGCGGAGACCTGTGCTCCGAGGAGCACTTTTTCTAGTTCCAACTCATTTTAATCGACGTCTCCCGTGATATATGCGTCTCTCTCTCTCTCGCTCTCTCGCTCTCGCGCTCTCGCGCTCTCTCTCTCTCTCTCTCTACGCAGAGTTGCCATGTCCACTTATTATAAGCGACTTTGGGATTGTTTTTCTGTAAAGTTGCTTGAAAATGTAGTTGCTTATTTGCCCTTGTTTCCTAATGTTGTTTGACCCAGTTGTTCTCGAACATTTTCATGGCAAGGACCCCCTGTAACGACGGGTCGCCGTTACTATAACTAATTCATAATCAAACACAGCTCTGCATACTGTAGGTAATGTATATGTAAAGAAAGACACAGATTGTAACAAATGCATTTATTGAAGTTATGGGGGGTGGGGGCAGTGAGTTTCACTGTGAAGGTGCGGAGGTACTGATGTCATCATACATGAAAGAACAGAAAGGCCACATTAGTAGGACTCCACTGTAGTGGCATACTTTGAAATTGACAAGTATAATGGGAATGTGAATCTCTGATGTCTAAATTACCTCTGTCTGTTCTCCCCCCTTCCCAGTGTGGTGTTCGGGCCAAAGAGTTCCCTCCGGCAACACACACCCTATTTATTAGTTCCGGGAAGGTGATACCAAGTGGGAAGTGGAGAGAGGGGAGATCGGCATCCACTGTAATTAATTGAACCATGTTTATGGGGTGGGTATATGTGGAAGGCTCAGTGGGAATTGTAAATATGTATTGGGGGTGCATACACACAGGGGTGCAACACGCAATATGCTTTGTACTGACTTTTTCTTACTGATGTCTGATCACCTGAGCTCAACCACTTCCAAGCTTAGATGCATTTTCAATGCAACAAACTCGGCCAGGCCCACTCAGGCCCAGTTTCACAGTAACACTGAGTAGCCTACACTTACAATATGCTTTGTACTGATTTTCTACTGTTTCTAATGTTAATCACCCTGTAACTCAACCACTTCGGAGCTGCTTTTAGCCTTGGATGCATTTAAAAAATACATATATATTACCATAGAAGTGCAAGGATTGTTATAAATAAATGATGGTTAGGCGTATCAGATATAATAGCAGTGTTAACAGCGAGCCTTCCTGTATCTATTACTGAATTAACTTGGCATTGAAGACACAAACTGTATTGACAAAACTGTGTTTTGCTGTGCTATGACGCGCAATTTGAATACTAATGAAGTACTCAATTCAGTGACCTATTCAATGAAGTGAATGGCAGGTCGTTGAAATGTGTGAATTCCTTCGCCAGTAGCCATTAATTATCACCTCAAGAACAATAGCCACGCACATGATAAGCCATCACCTCAGAGTTAGACTAGTCAGATGGTCAGATGGTCAGACCACACTTTTGCTGTTTGTATTGCTGCGCCCCCCAGCCCAGCCAGCAGCCACTCCTGGGTGCAGCGTATCAGATGCGTATCAACGTATCAGATACGCTGTTTTGAACAGTTTTTGAAGGTATACGGTGGCGACGGAAAAAAATCTCAAGGTATACGCCGTACACAGCATCTGACGGTAGAACACACCACTGTAGAGCCTATTACCATATCATCCATAACGTCATCATCATTCATCATCAACCATCATGACAACTGCTGCTGCAGCCATTCTTCTCTCTTTTCCAACACCCACCAGAATAACCTTAGATAGATAGATAGATAGATCTATCTATCTATCTATCTATCTATGTATGTATGTATGTATGTATGTATGTATGTATGTATGTATGTATGTATGTATGTATGTATGTATGTATGTATGTATGTATGTATGTATGTATGTATGTATGTATGTATGTATGTATGTATGTATGTATGTATGTATGTATGTATGTATGTATGTATGTATGTATGTATGTATGTATGTATGTATGTATGTATGTATGTATGTGTCTATCTATCTATCTATCTATCTATCTATCTATCTATCTATCTATCTATCTATCTATCTATCTATCTATCTATCTATCTATCTATCTATCTATCTATCTATCTATCTATCTGTCAAGAATTACATTTCTCTCTATGAAGCGATATCAAGCGAAAATAAAACTTCGGATTTGGAAGGTTTTCTGGCTGAGAGCTTGTGTGCGTGCGCTCACCACAGTGATGGACTGTCTGTCTGTCTGTCTGTCTGTCCAATCCAAAACTGTGTGTGTGTGTGTGTGTGTGTGTGTGTGTGTGTGTGTGTGTGTGTGTGTGTGTGTGTGTGTGTCACATTTTTGGTGAATGTTGCAAGATGGATGTAGCTGATAGTAATAATCCAAATATTACTAGATCAATTCTGTTATATTAGTTAGGCACTTGATTAAATCAACACTCAGAAAGCGAGCAGCAGGCATTCATCATGGGAGTATTCAACAGTAGGCTATGTGCATTGATTGCACGGTTGTAGCAGAATTATTACCTTTTTATAAAATATCAGCACTGAATTTGATCATTTTCTTGTTTCTGCAAAACAGGCCTATTGGCCGAAATTGCCGCTGTTAATTTATCCTTACAACATTACATGTCTGATCATTTAGTTAGAACTAGGGAAAGGCTAAATTACACTAAAGCAGTGTTTCTCAACCTTTTTGGTGCCAAGGCACACACAGAGAGAGAGAGAGATTATTGGGCAGGTATAAAGAACCTTAACCATAACAAATAAATCTTTGGCCTACAAATATATAAACTTGGGTCAGTGCAATGAATGGATGAGTAAACCTTCCCAGAGTAAAACTTCTTTGTATAAGTATATTTGGTACCCAATATACTTCTAATATCTGATAATAATATCTAATAATCTGATCCTGATAGCATTATTGCGGACGCATGGCTGTTGCCCACTACAGACGAGAACACCAAAACTCTCGCCCCAAAACAGTCACCCCAGGGGAAATCCGGTGATATTCACCTGGTAGGCTATTCCTAAACGTAACCTCATTAAACTATGCCTAAACCTAACCTTATTCCTAAACGTAACCTCAGTAAAACTAATAACATGGCTAACCGTAAACGTATTTCTAACCTTATCCTCAGTAAAACAAATACAGGATTACAAGAACCGCTGGTCCGCGAAAAGAAATAGGGGCGATGGTGTTTTGGGGCGAGTTTTCCAGTCATGTAACTACGCACCATGGCTTGAAGTTGTGCGTGGAAATAAATGACAGAAAATAAGATAATAAATTATAGTAAACTATAATAAATTAATGACTGATACCAAATGAAAATATAAACTTTACAGATCATATAAACATTAAAATTATAAGAATTCAAGTAAAATTCAGAAAGATCTGGCCGAATGAAATCTCAACTGCTCTGTTTATTATGCGCCATTGCGCATGGAAATAAATGACAGAAAATAAGATAATAAATTAAAATAAATTAAAATAAATTCATGACTGATAGCAAATGAAAATATAAACTTTACAGATCATATAAACATTAAAATTATAAGAATTCAAGTAAAATTCAGAAAGATCTGGCCAAATGAAATCTCAACTGCTCTGTTTATTATGCGCCATTGCGCGTGGAAATAAATGACAGAAAATAAGATAATAAATTAAAATAAATTAAAATAAATTCATGACTGATAGCAAATGAAAATATAAACTTTACAGATCATATAAACATTAAAATTATAAGAATTCAAGTAAAATTGAGAAATATCTGGCCAAATGAAATCTCAACTGCTCTGTCTGGTCGGGACCGTGGCTTGCCGCTCGTGGTGCCAGAGGCGGCGGAGGCTGGCAGAGGCTTGGCGCTCGTGGCGGAGGGTTGGTGCTCGTGGTGGGTGCTCGTGGCGGAGGCACGGCGCTCGTGGTGGGAGGTGGCACTCGTGGCGGGAGGTGGCGCTCGTGGCGGGAGGCTTGGTGCTCGTGGCGGAGGCTTGGCGCTTGTGGCGGAGGCTTGCCGCTTGTGGCGGAGGCTTGGCGCTTGTAGCGGAGGCTTGGCGCTTGTGGCGGAGGCTTGGCGCTCGTGGCGGAGGCTTGGCGCTCGTGGCGGGAGGCTTGGCGCTCGTGGCGGGAGGCTTGGCGGTTGTGGCGGAGGCTTGGCGCTTGTGGCGGAGGCTTGGCGCTCGTGGCGGAAGGTGGCGCTCGTGGCGGGAGGCTTGGCGCCCTGGTGCCACCGCGACTGGCGGTCGTGGCGCTTTGGGCCATTGGGATCTCGCCCCTCCTGCCTTTGGATGCGTTTGTCTGTAGTGTATTGGACTGCTTGTACTATGGTTTTGACCTCTGCCTGCCTCATGTCGATGTAAGCCTCTTCCATTTGGTTTGGCCGCTAATAAATACTTGTAACTTACTCTGCCTGTGTTGCCTGCATTTGGGTTCAACTGTACTTTAACACAAACGTGACTCAATATCAAGTTTGGGCATGTTTTTGTTCCCTGCGTAATTAATCGACACAACCATAATCACAATCAAATGAGTCTAAATCGATTAGTCGGATTAACCACTTAACCCTGTATTATATACTTTGTTGTACAATGGAGATAAGACAAGATGAGACAAAAATAGTTAAAATAGCTGTGTGCTGTGTCCGTGTTGACGTCTGTGCTCACTGCTCAGGGTTCGCTACAAATCTGCTCGAACCCAAAGCAAACCATATCCATCTAGGAGGTCTGCACAGCCGTCACATTTTGTGTCTGTCCACCTAGTTTGTTTTCTGAATTTCATCCCTTTTGGGTGGAAACCTCATATGTCCAAAACTGTATACTTTTTAGGATTCTAATTCAAAATGGCAAAAGCAGCAGATCTACAAGCTCAAAACACAGCGTGAAGCTTGCAGATCCGCTACTTTTGATGTTTTTGTGTGATGCTGTAGTATGATCAAGTAGGGCATTCATTTACCAAAATAACACAAAGTTAGAATATGGAGATAATAGGTTCCTGCCCGGCAGCAAATAGCAATGCTATGTATTTTGGTTATGAGCTGTGTTTTACACCGAGAAACACTTCTCATATAGGACCAGTGTCAGACCAAGGTCAATGTTATACAGAGTGTATTCATTACTTCCTCCAAAGATAATTTTACATCATCTACTTTATGCAAAACCTTAAAGTCTGTGATTAAACTGTGACACATTATCTTTTAGATGTGAGACAGTGTGAGATTTCAAAGTGATTATTTAAGTCTTCTAGTGTACGTAGATGTGAGGCTGTCAGAGTTTATGTCTTTTCAAAGTATTTTCAAAATCACCTTCAAAGTCTTCTAGTGTGTGTTAGGCATTGGTTTGTTTTATTGAGATAGTGTGTGATTCCCAGTTGTGGATAGTTACAAAGTACATTTACTTGGTCAATTTTTGGAGTATTTGTACTGTACGTGAGTATTTGAATACAACATGTTTTACTTAAAGTGCCATATTTGAGTAAATTGGTTACTTTCCACTACTGCTAAGGGGAGTGCTCTGCCTGCCTGCCTGCCTGCCTGCCGAGGCTGTCTCTCCATGCTAATCAGAGAGATGTTTTATTCAGCATGGAGGAATCAATGTGTGTGTGTGTGTGTGTGTGTGTGTGTGTGTGTGTGTGTGTGTGTGTGTGCGTGTGCGTGTGCGTGTGCGTGTGCGTGCGTGCGTGCGTGCGTGCGTGCGTGCGTGCGTGCGTGCGTGCGTGCGTTTATTACTATACTTGTGAGGACCAAATGTTCCCACAAGTACAATTTGAGAAATTGACGTTGTGAGGATACGTTTACAATTAGAAAAAGATTCAGGTCGTGGTTAGGGTCAGGATTAGACATTTAGAGGTAAGGTTTAGGGGGTTGGAATTGGAGTAAAACATGATTCATACTTAGCTGTGAGCCAGTGCCATGCACCGAAAGACTGCCGATCTACAGGCTCACGACGTATTGCAGCGCAACACGCTGTGAGCTTGCAAATCTGCTATTTTTTGGCTATAGGCAAAAATGCCCCAAAACATTAAGAATGGAATTCATAAAATCCTCCTCCTGAAATGTTAATGTCCTCACAAGTATATTAATACAAACCCGTGAGTGTGAACATGATGTACGTTGTCGTGTGTGGGTGCAGCCAGGTTTTAATGTGTGTGTGTGTTGATGGGAGTTAATTAAGCTGGAGATGCAGAGATAGATGGAGGACAAGCTAGCATGGAGAATGCTAATGTGCAAGACTGAAGGACTGTCAATCAGTCAGTGTCTCTCTGTCTCTGTCTCTGTGTGTCTCTCTCTCTCTCTCTCTCTCTCTCTCTCTCTCTCTCTCTCTCTCTCTCTCTCTCTCTCTCTCTCTCTCTCTGTGTCACATATTCGTTCGGTGACAGACACTGTCATATTTTTATGGAAGATTTTATTGGACTTAATTGGTCACTTGTATATTAGGGCACCTCACACATATTTTCCATTGGTCACTCGTATTTTCTTTTAACCTCGCAAATATTCTGCATTCCTCACTTGTATTTTTTTTAACCTCGCAAATATTCTGCATTCCTCACTCGTATATTGTAGTGTGCTCACAAAAAAAAATCAGCATTGTAAATATAAAATCAAGCTCTGTAATTACGAGTTATTATTTACACATTTGTCGCCTGCTTTTTACAACCTGCTTGCCTGCTTTTTACAACTGAAGCACAAACACACATTTGCGCAATAATGTCCAATTCCTCCCTCTCCAACTTTGTAATTAACACCTGGCAAATAATTTTTATGGCTAATAACTCGCAAATAAATTCACAAATGTTTTGACTGCTTCACTTGTGTTTTCTGGTATCTGCAAGTAAAAAAAATCGAGCTCTGTAACTACGAGTTGTTGTTTACACATGTGTGGATTGCTTTTTACAAGTGACGCATGAATTACACTTGTGGATCTCATTTCTACACATGTGTGACTTCTCCTCCTTTCAGCTTGTGGATCGCCTTTTACAAGTGACGCACAAATTACGCTTGTGGATCTCATTTCTACACTTGTGTGACTCCTCCTTTCAACTTGTGGCCGCGTGTCATTTGTGACGTATTTTTGTCCAGTCTGAGGCTAGCGTCACTTGCAAAAACAGTGCATCGCGTGTAAACAGTACGTCGTGTGTATCAGCCCCCCCCCCCCTCCCCGTGGGCTGCAGTTATTACACAATCCAGCAGGTGGCACCATTATGTATACAATAGGGCTTAAATGTTTAACGTATGGTTTTATAATATAATAATGTATATCTGCAAAGTAACTAGTAGGCCTAACTAAAGTTTTCAAATAATTGTAGTGGAGTGAAAGTACAATATTTGCCTCTGAGATGTAGTGGAGTAGAAGTAAAAGTACTGCGAAATGGAAATACTCCAGTAAAGTAAAAAATACCTCAAAATTGTAATTGTAAATGGCCCCTGTATAAAAAAATCTCATTCTTTGTGCTTGTGCTCTAATTTGTGCTGTTGAAATTGCGCTACTTAATTATTTTGAATATACATTTAAAATAAATAAAACTCCTCCCGGTCTCTGTGCAGTGCGCCGATTACCTCTAAGTATGTTCACATGCTGTGCCCTAATTTCCCTGGTAGTCAGTCAGTCAGTAAAATACAGTATAAGCGTATACAGGGTATCTTCACATTTCTAAAGTGATAGTTTAAGGACTTTTAAGACCTTTTCAAACCTCTAAATCGAAAAAAGAAAAAAAGAAAAAAACTATACTATAAAAAATATTATAATATTATAAAATAAAACTATACAAATTGTCAAATATGACCTAAGAAAGAGGCAAACATTGTGAAAATAGCCGATCTACAAGCTCACAAATGCGAGGTGTTTTGAGCTTGTAGATCTGCTATTTTTGCAATGTATTTATCTGTGGATCTCAACTCCTTTTTTTTGGGGATTATTTTGGGGGGTCACGGCCTGAAAAGTTTGGGAACCCTTGTTATAGGCTATAGCTATCACAATAATATATCAACAATTAAAACTAGACAAGCTTACAGGAAATGTATAAATTGGCTAGACTTTTTTTTAGCACAGTAACAAAATCTCTCCTCACCTTAATGTTGGTGTATCACACAATAAATGCCCAGTTAGAAATTAGCATGATGTCATGTCACATATCAACATGGTGAAACAGCAACCTGTGTGTATTAGCTGTAAGCACTGTGACACCATGATAGATATTCAGATTTGTTCAGATTTGTTATTGTAGGGATAGCCCTTTCGGGTGCAGCATCTAATTTTCGAGGGGGTCCCATAAAAACATTAGCAACAGACAGATACACACATGCAATACAAGTATACAGATACATTCAAACACAGATAGCTTGCTCACCCTCTTCCACCCACCCCACCAACCACCACATCATCAGCTGTTAAACAACAGAAGATAAGGAAGGGCACAGTGCAACTACTATCAGTGTATATATCCCAACAGGTACAGTCAATTTAGAAGCATATATAGGCCTACACATTATATGTAGTATCAAGGGAAGTCCTGAGGGGTCAGAAGGAGGAAATGGAGCTATGTAGTAGAATGACCTTCGTCCAACCTCTTTAAAGATGTGTGGGACATTAAAGTAAGGATATTGCTAGTGTCTAAGTGAATATGATGATGTATATTGAGCTAATGTTTCAAAGAAGGAAGGGCAACTAAAGTAAATGCATTAACGTTTTTGTAATTGCCTTCTTGATTTAGGCTGCAACCAATTGAGTGAGGTGAACATGAGGCAGTGATGAGTTCCATATAGACCTCAAGACGAACCGGCACAAGGAGTCATATAAAACATTAAGAGGCTTAAGATGAGGTTCTGTGGTGTTCTGCATACACAACATCAGCATAATCTATAATAGGAATAGGAATAGGAAGCAACACTTGAGAGATTGTTATTTTCCTAACTTCAAATGAAAAGCAATTAATTGAACGGTAGAGTGAACTCAGGCAACCTAGCTATAGCTACTGTATACATATTATTTTGTTAAAAGAATAGAAAGACAGAACGACAGACAGACATAGATTGTCTGCTGTATATCTATGTCTGTCTGTCTGTCTGTCTGTCTGTCTGTCTGTCTGTCTGCCTGCCTGCCTGCTGTACATCTATGTCTGTCTGCCAGCTGTACATCTATGTCTGTCTGCCAGCTGTATATCTCTGTCTGTCCGTCTGTCTGTTTGTTTTGCGGAATGTTGTGGCATATTGTGGAATACACCAACATTAAGGTGAGGAGAGATAAAAAATAAAAATAAAACTAACTCTCCTGCAGTGTTCACTGCCCCGAGAGGGGATGGGGCGTATGGGAGGGCAATTCTCCTGGACACTATTGGTTGAACGTCTAGGTTGGAGTCTTGTTGTTATGCCAATTACCAAATCCCCCATGTAGCCCCTCCCTGACCACTGCTGATTGGTCTTGGGTATTAGATGAGTCATCTTGCTTGTTATCTCCCCCAATGACCCCATGTGACCTAGGCAAACATTCAGCAGAATAGAATATCTACAAGTTCATAGATGGACAAAGAAATGGACCACGTATAGACTTGTTTTTCAGACCAAGGACCCCTTAGCTGAGAGAGAGATGAAGCAAGGACCCCCAATACATATTGTAGTAAAAATTAAATTGAGTTGCAGATTAAACTCATTCATAGATTTCATAGATTCATAGACTTGTTTTACAGCACTCATCGGTGGTGTGGAAATTAATATTCTTTATTTGTTTACATATATTTTCTATTCATATGTTGGAGTCATGATAATGTGTATTTTCAGACATTAACCCTCAATACTTTGTCTGCTCTTGTGTCCCCTCTACACCAAACCTATAACCGAAAATAGCTGATCTACAAGCCCACGTGTCGCAGCACTGTGTTGTTGGCTTGAAGATTGGCTATTTTCAACAAAGCAGATCTACATGCCCATGAGAGCTTGCAGCACGCGTTGTTGGCTTGTAGATCTGCTATTTTCTGCAAATGTTCCCCCCAGAATAGGGGGGGGGGGTTCCTTTTACACAAAGATTTGTGTATACTGTAACTCTGAGGAACCCCTAGGGGTCCCGGACCCCCTGTTGAAGATATCGGCATAGTTAGGTCGTTAATCACTAAAACCGTATATACTTAGCCCAGGACTGTATACTAGGCCCCCTCCTGATTTCGCTGTACACTAAATATATTAAAATAGCCGATCTACAAGATCACAACACGCTGGCTACTTCCACCAAATGTTCACCCCATAATAGGGATGCTTGGGTACAAGTCTGGACCGCATTCTCACTGAGGACCAGCTGATGGCACTTCTCTGACCTAGAGTGCAAGGGTTCTTCTCAGGCCGAGATCCCCCAAAATAATAATAATTGAAATGGGGACCCCCACCCTGACAAGCACTTGGAATTGTAGACATTATATTTAGTTTGACTTGAAAATTGCTGATCTACATGCTCACAAAGCCGCTTGTATATTAAAAAGGTATTAAAAGTCATTATTGTAACTTTAGAAATGTGCAGATACCCTGTATACACTTATACAATACAGTATTGTATAAGTGTACAACACAGTGCTGCGACACGTGGGCTTGTAGATCAGCTATTTTCGGTTATAGGTTTGGTGTAGAGGGGACACAAGAGCAGACAAAGTATTGAGGGTTAATGTCTGAAAATACACATTATCATGACTCCAACATATGAATAGAAAATATATGTAAACAAATAAAGAATATTAATTTCCACACCACCGATGAGTGCTGTAAAACAAGTCTATGAATCTATGAAATCTATGAATGAGTTTAATCTGCAACTCAATTTAATTTTTACTACAATATGTATTGGGGGTCCTTGCTTCATCTCTCTCTCAGCTAAGGGGTCCTTGGTCTGAAAAACAAGTCTATACGTGGTCCATTTCTTTGTCCATCTATGAACTTGTAGATATTCTATTCTGCTGAATGTTTGCCTAGGTCACATGGGGTCATTGGGGGAGATACCAAGCAAGATGACTCATCTAATACCCAAGACCAATCAGCAGTGGTCAGGGAGGGGCTACATGGGGGATTTGGTAATTGGCATAACAACAACACTCCAACCTAGACGTTCAACCAATAGTGTCCAGGAGAATTGCCCTCCCATACGCCCCATCCCCTCTCGGGGCAGTGAACACTGCAGGAGAGTTAGTTTTATTTTTATTTTTTATCTCTCCTCACCTTAATGTTGGTGTATTCCACAATATGCCACAACATTCCGCAAAACAAACAGACAGACGGACAGACAGAGATATACAGCTGGCAGACAGACATAGATGTACAGCTGGCAGACAGACATAGATGTACAGCAGGCAGGCAGGCAGACAGACAGACAGACAGACAGACAGACAGACAGACAGACATAGATATACAGCAGACAATCTATGTCTGTCTGTCGTTCTGTCTTTCTATTCTTTTAACAAAATAATATGTATACAGTAGCTATAGCTAGGTTGCCTGAGTTCACTCTACCGTTCAATTAATTGCTTTTCATTTGAAGTTAGGAAAATAACAATCTCTCAAGTGTTGCTTCCTATTCCTATTCCTATTATAGATTATGCTGATGTTGTGTATGCAGAACACCACAGAACCTCATCTTAAGCCTCTTAATGTTTTATATGACTCCTTGTGCCGGTTCGTCTTGAGGTCTATATGGAACTCATCACTGCCTCATGTTCACCTCACTCAATTGGTTGCAGCCTAAATCAAGAAGGCAATTACAAAAACGTTAATGCATTTACTTTAGTTGCCCTTCCTTCTTTGAAACATTAGCTCAATATACATCATCATATTCACTTAGACACTAGCAATATCCTTACTTTAATGTCCCACACATCTTTAAAGAGGTTGGACGAAGGTCATTCTACTACATAGCTCCATTTCCTCCTTCTGACCCCTCAGGACTTCCCTTGATACTACATATAATGTGTAGGCCTATATATGCTTCTAAATTGACTGTACCTGTTGGGATATATACACTGATAGTAGTTGCACTGTGCCCTTCCTTATCTTCTGTTGTTTAACAGCTGATGATGTGGTGGTTGGTGGGGTGGGTGGAAGAGGGTGAGCAAGCTATCTGTGTTTGAATGTATCTGTATACTTGTATTGCATGTGTGTATCTGTCTGTTGCTAATGTTTTTATGGGACCCCCTCGAAAATTAGATGCTGCACCCGAAAGGGCTATCCCTACAATAACAAATCTGAACAAATCTGAATATCTATCATGGTGTCACAGTGCTTACAGCTAATACACACAGGTTGCTGTTTCACCATGTTGATATGTGACATGACATCATGCTAATTTCTAACTGGGCATTTATTGTGTGATACACCAACATTAAGGTGAGGAGAGATTTTGTTACTGTGCTAAAAAAAGTCTAACCAATTTATACATTTCCTGTAAGCTTGTCTAGTTTTAATTGTTGATATATTATTGTGATAGCTATAGCCTATAACAAGGGTTCCCAAACTTTTCAGGCCGTGACCCCCCAAAATAATCCCCAAAAAAAAGGAGTTGAGATCCACAGATAAATACATTGCAAAAATAGCAGATCTACAAGCTCAAAACACCTCGCATTTGTGAGCTTGTAGATCGGCTATTTTCACAATGTTTGCCTCTTTCTTAGGTCATATTTGACAATTTGTATAGTTTTATTTTATAATATTATAATATTTTTTATAGTATAGTTTTTTTCTTTTTTTCTTTTTTCGATTTAGAGGTTTGAAAAGGTCTTAAGTCCTTAAACTATCACTTTAGAAATGTGAAGATACCCTGTATACGCTTATACTGTATTTTACTGACTGACTGACTACCAGGGAAATTAGGGCACAGCATGTGAACATACTTAGAGGTAATCGGCGCACTGCACAGAGACCGGGAGGAGTTTTATTTATTTTAAATGTATATTCAAAATAATTAAGTAGCGCAATTTCAACAGCACAAATTAGAGCACAAGCACAAAGAATGAGATTTTTTTATACAGGGGCCATTTACAATTACAATTTTGAGGTATTTTTTACTTTACTGGAGTATTTCCATTTCGCAGTACTTTTACTTCTACTCCACTACATCTCAGAGGCAAATATTGTACTTTCACTCCACTACAATTATTTGAAAACTTTAGTTAGGCCTACTAGTTACTTTGCAGATATACATTATTATATTATAAAACCATACGTTAAACATTTAAGCCCTATTGTATACATAATGGTGCCACCTGCTGGATTGTGTAATAACTGCAGCCCACGGGGAGGGGGGGGGGGCTGATACACACGACGTACTGTTTACACGCGATGCACTGTTTTTGCAAGTGACGCTAGCCTCAGACTGGACAAAAATACGTCACAAATGACACGCGGCCACAAGTTGAAAGGAGGAGTCACACAAGTGTAGAAATGAGATCCACAAGCGTAATTTGTGCGTCACTTGTAAAAGGCGATCCACAAGCTGAAAGGAGGAGAAGTCACACATGTGTAGAAATGAGATCCACAAGTGTAATTCATGCGTCACTTGTAAAAAGCAATCCACACATGTGTAAACAACAACTCGTAGTTACAGAGCTCGATTTTTTTTACTTGCAGATACCAGAAAACACAAGTGAAGCAGTCAAAACATTTGTGAATTTATTTGCGAGTTATTAGCCATAAAAATTATTTGCCAGGTGTTAATTACAAAGTTGGAGAGGGAGGAATTGGACATTATTGCGCAAATGTGTGTTTGTGCTTCAGTTGTAAAAAGCAGGCAAGCAGGTTGTAAAAAGCAGGCGACAAATGTGTAAATAATAACTCGTAATTACAGAGCTTGATTTTATATTTACAATGCTGATTTTTTTTTGTGAGCACACTACAATATACGAGTGAGGAATGCAGAATATTTGCGAGGTTAAAAAAAATACAAGTGAGGAATGCAGAATATTTGCGAGGTTAAAAGAAAATACGAGTGACCAATGGAAAATATGTGTGAGGTGCCCTAATATACAAGTGACCAATTCAGTCCAATAAAATCTTCCATATATTTTGTCAATTTACCTTACTCACGCATGCACGCACACACGCAGGTTCCATTAACTTTGGGGGGATACTGCACTAATTTACATTCATTCCATATATCCTCAAGTAACCTTAACCACCCACCACCACCACCACCACGGAGTCTAGGGATTCGAATCCACTGTGGCGCATACGGCTTTGTCGAGCGTCTATACGAACACAGTTAGCCCGTGTTCAGGGGAGGGAAGCCGGGCGGGGAGGGTGATACTGTAGGTCTTACTGCACGTAATCCTACAGTACGGGCTGGGGCGGCACCTGTCAGCAGGGAGTGTTGGGCGGGAGGAGTAGGACGGAGGACCTACGTCCTCCCGGTGGGGACTCCTCACTGGCAGGTGAGTCAGTAGGATGTACAAAAGCATGCAATGACAACACTCAAATGTGTGTGGGGAGGAAATAATTGGCCCAAATGACTAAATTGGAAAATTATGAATAATTTAGATTTTTTTTTCCCACACAAATCTTCTCTTCTGGGGGGTCCCTGGCACAAAACATTTTCAGATGGGGGTCCACGTGGCCAGATACATATACATTTTGAGTCCACGCGACAAAGTTTGAGAGCCACTGCTTTAGCCAGTGTGAACGCAGCACACCACCCAGCCAGAGCGCTACGCTAACACCCAGCCAGAGCGCTACGCTACCATCCAGCCAGAGCGCTGCGCTAACACCCAGCCAGAGCACTACGCTAACACCCAGCCAGAGCGCTACGCTAACACCCAGCCAGAGCGCTACGCTAACACCCAGCTAGAGCGCTACGCTAACACCCAGCCAGTGCTACGCTAACACGAAGCCACAGCGCTACGCTAACACCCAGCCAGTGCTACGCTAACACCCAGCAGTGCCGCGCTAACACCCAGCGCCAGAGAGTGGGTGTCGGTCAGATCTCTGTGACTCAGCAGCAGCAGAGGACTCTGGACTGTTTTCCATAAAACATTCATGTCATGAGATTGAGGCGACGCATCGGGTGGACGGAGGGTGAGATTGCACATCAGAGCCCCGTCCTGAAAGGGCTGTTATCTGTAATCCATATTTCAAACTCTTATCCGACCCACACCTGCTCAGACATGCATAATTAAAGACAGGTGTGTGTGTCTCTCTCTCTCTCTTTCTCTCTAACGCTTTCTCGCTGTCCGTTTATCTCTCTGTCGCTCTCTCTTGTTCAATCTTACTCGCTCTTTCTTTCTGTTCTCTAAGCCCTCTCTCACTTTCTTTTTCTTCTCTCTTGCTCTCTCTTTCTCTCACACACACACACGCACACGCGCACGCGCACACGCACGCACACACACACACACACACACACACACACACACACACACCCTTGTGTAGTTGCAATCACTATTGATTCTCTCTTGGTCCTTTAGTTTTTCATTAATCCTTCTCTCTCTCTATCTCTCTCTCTCCCTGTCTCTCTCCTCCTCCTGTATTTAAATTCTTTACCAAATTAAGGTTCCAGATGAGGAACTTAATGAAGCTGTGATATGCAGCATTTGGAATTATAAATTGCGATGCAATCATTAAGTCTGTAGCTCGTCCCTCTCTGAGGACAGCAGGCAGACACACAGTATGTCAAAGCTGCACCCCGCAACTTATTTTAACCACTTAAACCCTATATTACCGAGTCCTTATCAGTTTTCTATTGCGACACATTGTGAGCTTGTCGATCGGCTATTTTATGTGAAAGCTTTCCCCACGATACAGATGCTGGGGTTTAAGTGGTTAATGAATACAGTGTTATTCTAACAAATCTGTATGGTAGAGTATGTTAATACAATGTAATTATTGAATCTGCATGGTAAATATATCAATACAATAACTGAGAGTATGGTAACACAATAGTACATCTGTATGGTAAGAGTATGTTAATACAGTGTAATTAGCATATCTTTAGAGTAGAGTTAATACAATCTAACCATTGCAAGTAGTTAAGTCATTAGAATACCCAAATTATACTATTTTATCTGAATATATGATTATCTCGCTAGGCCAAAGGCGAGTGGGGAGATTATGTTGTGGTCTTGAGCTTGTAGATCGTCTATTTTGGCCTATGTTCCCCTCATAATATGGATTTCAAATGGAAAAAGTAATCGATTGAATAATAAGATAATTTATGCTTGTGTTTTACTGAATCACTATAAGATGCTGTTTTCACGGGTGCGTGAGGGTGCTTTTCTCAGCCTGTGCTGGAATGGAAACCAGTTTAATCCTAGTTCCTTTAAGATAATGTCATCACTTTCAACCTGGTGGGGTAAACAGCATGCTTTGGAACAGACTTAGTACTGGAGCAAAGAAAGGAGATGAAGAAAAGCAGCTTGTTGTGATCGGGTGTTTAAATAAATTGGTGTTTTCTAAAACTCTCTTTATCTCATTCTCTCTCCCCCTCACTCCCTCCTCTCTCTCTCAATTTCATCCCTTTCCTATCTCTACCCCCCTCCAAATCTGTCTGTTTTTGCTCCAGTCTTTCTGTCTTTGCCACTTCTCTTCTGTTTCTCATTTCTCTGCTTACGGTCTACTCTCTCTCTCTCTCTCTTGCTCTTTCTCTCTTCTGTTTTTCTCTCTTATGGTCATTTACATTTATATTGAATTAGAAGCTGTGGAGAGATAGAGACCGAGAGGGAGAGAGACGGAGAGAGAGGGAGATAGAAAGAGAGAGACGCAGCAGAAGAAGGATGAGAAAAACTCCTTCTGATTATAGTGAGATTACGAGCCGACTGAGCAGCATTATGTCGTGTAATGAGAGAGAGAGAGAGAGAGAGAGAGAGAGAGAGAGAGAGAGAGAGAGAGAGAGAGAGAGAGAGAGAGAGAGAGGACCTGAAGAGACGCCCATATGGCAGGATCCATCTCATTTAGGGGAAAGGTCTCGCTCTCTCTATCCCTCCCTCTCTCTCTCATCCCCTCTTTCTCTCTCTCACCCCTCCGCGGTCTCTCTGATTGCCCCTCCTGTAATATTATGAAGTGACCCCCTCCCCCAACACACACACACACACACACACACACACACACACACACACACACACACACACACACACACACACACACATTTTATAGGTCAGGATTGATTGCAGACAGATATCAAACAAGGCATTAAGCTGGATGTAGATAAGATAAGACCTTTATTGATCCTGTGAGGGGAATTCAGTCGCCAAAGGCAGCACAGCAGCTTAAGATACAGTTACGGGGCATGAAAAAGTACTGCAGATACACAGCAGGGTAAAGACATCACACTCAAAAGAAACACCATCAATAATGAACAATTTATACAACAGTATAAACCATCAGCAATTCCTGCATAATGCAGGACAAATATATATATTAATAATACACAGTTAGAGTACCATGTCAGATCCTTAAACTGCTGTTGCTAAAGGAAAATTGGTCTATTGAACGAGCCAAGCGACCATCGTGCGCCTCATTTTAAATCTTCATAGCTACCTGCACAAAAGACCGTTTTACTCCTAAGTCTTTGTGTTTCCCCTTGGGGTGGATGAATCTATCATTTCCCATTCTACTCAATTGCCCCAAAATCTCCATGTGGAGGGGGTGTGAGTGGCTGTCCATGATAGCGTCCAGCTTCCTCCACCCCATCCAGGGTGGTCCCTACGAAGTTCATGTACAAGTCTACTGTACGTATCCCCTCTCCTAAAGGCAAGTGATTCGACTGATGTCAACAATTATAGGCCAATCTCTAATCTCTCTGCCTAGGCAAATATGTTTGGAAGCCCTGCTATCAGAGTCAAATTGTTTCTATAGATTTGCACGCTAAAGTCCATGCCTGTCTGGTTTTATATCTAAACATGGTCACTGAAACGGCATGCCTGAATGTCATAGATGACATCAGGGCTGCTTTGGATGCCTTTGGTTCTTCCATAATGGTAGATGGAGTTTATAAATACTTTAATTGTGTTTTTATGGTTTTATTGTATTCATTTGGTTTTATCGTATTTATTTATTCATTTATTTAATGATTTTAAGCCTTTTGAGTGGTGACTGGCAGTTAGCTTGTTTTTTTGTTGAGGTATATATCCTGTTTTTGTCCATAGATTTTATTTTATACATTTAGCTCATCTCACAAAAGCATAAGAAATAAACCAACAGTATGAACGTTATTGCTAAAAAGCATTGTTGCAATAGATAAATAATCTACCAGACATGAAATGTACAATTAGGAATAGGAACATAAAGAAATGACTCTGTCAGTCATGAGACAAACACAATGTCTGATCTACCTTATGTCACATAACTCAGCAGCTGCAAATCTTGTAGTCCCAAATAATCCACCATATAGGCCAAATCCAGCATAGAGTGTCTGGGTGAATGTGGTCTGGACCCTGTAGATGAGAGTCATGGTGTCAGAGACACTGTAGAAGGACAGAGTACCTGCACTGTGATCCAGGTACACTCCTACCCTGGAGGACAAAATACCTGGGATTCTAGTTTCAATGCACCTGTGTCTGAAAAGACAACCTCCATTACAACATTTTAAACACCAAGATTTATCATTGTTTCCAAATATACCATTGTAACCAACAGTTCTGCTGACATCTTTATATGAGACTGATATATCAACAATGTATCCACTCCACTCTACCTCCCAGTAACAGCACCCAGCCAGACCCTCTCTACTCAAAACCTGACTCCATTGAGTGAATCTCTCTGGATGATGGGGATATGATTGTTGTTGCTTCATCCATGTTACTTTTCTGTTCTCTTTAGAGAGAGACAAGCGTTGGTGTGCTGTGTTTGGATCCAGTGTGATTGGACATGAATATTGTAAGAATTCAACTCTGGTCTTGGGCATTGACAGTAAACCCACTCTATTCAATGTCTCTGAGATGTTTGTCCCTTCCTCTTTAAGAATGTCCCCTAGTTTGTCCCTTACCTTTGACACAGCCACAGTCACATGTTCAAAGTATCTCAGAGGACGGACATTGCTACTGACTGGGTGTGTAGATTCACTGATCTTTGAGAGAGAGGTGGAACTGTTCACAAAATGGATGTGATCCTCTGTGTTTGAGATCTGCTCCAGCTCAGCATGTCTCCTCCGCAGGTCAGTAACCTCCTGCTCCACACCCTTCCTCTGTTCTTCAACACGACTAACTTCATGTTTCTGCTGGTCTCTGATCAGATCCCTCACCTCAGATCGTCTACTCTCAATGGAAGAGATGAGCTCAGTAAAGATGGTGTCACTGTCCTGCACTGCTCTATCAGCACAGTGATTGATGGACTCAACCTGTTGGTGAAGCAAAAACACGTCTTTCTCTCTCGCCTGGATTCTCTGCTGGATGTCCTGTTGACTCATATCAAGCTCTTTCTGTCTCTCAGTCCTTTCTGCTGCAGCTGAGATTGTATCGTGACCTTTGTGTTCATCCATGCAGCACAGAAAACAGATACACTGCTGATCAGTACGGCAGAAAACCTTCTTCACCTCGTCGTGAAGAGAGCAGATGTTCTCCAGAAGCTTGCTGGAGGCTTTGACCAGCTTGTGTTTCTTAAAGGCAGGAAATTGATAGTGAGGCTGGAGGTGAGTGTCACAGTAAGAGACCAGACACTGAAGACACGTCTTCACAGCTTTCAGTTTCCTCTCAGTGCAGGAATCACAGGCCACATCTCCAGGTCCAGCATAGCAGTGATCAGGAGGAACAACTTGGAGTTCTGTCTTCTTCAGGCTCTCCACCACCTCAGCCAACATGGTGTTTTTCTTCAGAGCAGGTCTTGGGATGAACGTTTCTGTGCACTGTGGACAGCTGAATCTCCCTATTTGATCATCCTGATTCCAGTGTTCAATACACCTACTGCAGTAGTTGTGTCCACAGGGAACACTCACTGGATCCGTCAGTAGATCCAGACAGATAGAACAGTAGAACTGAACTCCTTGTTGTGCCATTTTACAGAAGATCGTTTGGCAGAGAAAACTAATTGTTATGGGAAGTTAGTCCAAAAAGTTTACCCTGTTGTTTAAAGGTCGGTCAACAACACTTTGTTTATTTGACAATTCACTTTATAGGACAGTACATAGTTGTGATGTCACTGTGTGATGACATTATTAAGTCATTGCATAGAATACCAAATGATGCTAGTACTGTATAAACTGACAGGCGAAAGTATGATTACGTAATACTAGGTACCTTTTAAAAAAAAACTAAAGTTAAATTGTATATCTTTTGTGAGTGGCAAATGTTTCACAACACCCACTCCATGAATTCCACCCCCGAAAGCCTTTTATAAACATAATTTCTAATGAAAGTGGACAGGGGCTTCTTTCCCGCGAAAATGACGTCATCCGGCTGTAAACGGATGGATGAAGCTATTAGCAAAAAGGAATCTCATGCTGTTTTTAAGACATTATAGGATTTGAAGATGGAAAAACAACAGCAAAAGAAAGCACAGCTCACGGTAACTAAAGCTCCATTGGCTAAGAGAAACGACCCGTAGATAGTATAAAACAATTAAAAGAACGCTTTTTGAAACGCTTCCGCCTTCCGGTGAAAACGAATGGAATTCTGGATAATGCAGGACTCAGTTATAGCCCTGCAATGACGGTAGTGACCAGTAGAGGCTGCTAAAAATAGTTTATTTTTTTGGAGTAGCCTTGTACTACTACTTTAAACAACATAAGACATAACATACATAACATGATTTTGTTTCAAATTATTTTATTGTGATTATGGAAATGATGCTGACATTAGTCGTGATCTATTTTTCAATGGGACTCTCATTTCTGACCGATTTAACTTGATTTACCAAGACATAAGATAATGTGATAGCCTACTATTAGATAAATGATGTAACCTAAAACCTAAAAAAAAACCTAAATAAAACAGCATAACATGTGTTGTTATGAGCTAGATACTGGAAAGAAAGAAAAATAACAAATTCAAAATTACAATTCAAAATAATTATACAAATCACTGGTTCTCAACTTGGGGTCCATGTACCACCAGGGGTCCAATTGGATTTATAAAGATTGCAAGAATGCACAGAAAGCATGGACAGCTTGTAGTTTTATCATGTGATGATGGACAATATGAATGAAACTCTCGCTTACATAGTAATCCAACAGGCAGTATAGGATAATAAATCATATCATATATTATACAATATCAAATTTAAAAACTGTGTGGAGTGCAGGGTGGAAGGGAACATGTTCAAATAACCTATTATGTGAGATTACACTCAATACTGTGCTGAGGTGCCCATAACAAATCAGCAAAAGTATTGAAATGCAAAACTAGGTTTTGCAGCAGTGAGATTGTCTACGATTTGACAATGGTGCCACCCAGTGGTGAAATGTAGTTACTACCATTCTGTAATTTAAACAACTTTTATTTTGACGGAAATTCAGAGCCTTAGAAAATATTTTATACCTCACCTACATATCCAGTACAACATATTAAGTAATTCAAATAATAATTGTATTATTATTATCATTATTACCCCTATGAATAGTATTATTATATATTAATTACTACTATTATAAAACTTCTGCATTTCAAAAGGTTTGCCCTATGTGTCTCCCGTGACGTAGTTTAAAAACAAAAAATTAGAAGTTTTCAGCTCGACATAACGGATAACCTTAAAAATAAAAACATATTAGACATGTCATCAATGAAATTATGAAGTTTAGAAAATATCCTAACCATTTCTAGTGCATGTGATGTTTTACATTACAAACCTGTTTTAAACAGATGAAATGAAGAGACACGATGGGTAATGTTAATGTTGTTGATGCTGCCAGCTGAGAGAAATAGCAACCAGGTCTATGAAAACAAGCCCAAAAGAAGCGACTAGGCTAAGGCTATTTGAAAATAGCCGATCTACAAGCTCACAATGCGTCGTTGTGAGCTTGCAGATTTGCTTTCTTTTTCTTAAAGGGAAAAAATCTTGAATATATAATATAATATATTTTCTGCTGTCTGGGAAGGAACACATTTTGCAGTAAAATATTTGTATACAACCACAACCATCCATTTAAGAAGAAAAACATGGTTTTACCTCAGGCAATGAAATGAATGATAAAAACTAAAGCCTTTTTTTGGAGATTTGTTCCTCTAATTACATAATTCTGAATTTGCTGAGCATCAGCAACATCAAAATGTTTTCATTGGGACTGGCGCCATCTTCTAGCTGTGATGGTGGATTCCAGTATCTGCTTCACCTTCTTGTACCCATGTGCCTTCTTCAAGTGAATGCTCTTTGTTTAAAGGTTCCTGGAGGCCTCAATGTCTTGAAAACAAAATATACATTCATGCTAATCTTTAATGTCCAATGTGCGTAGGATGCAACTTCATGTTCCATTTTGTATTTATATAGTTTTGCTCTTTGCTGCCATTTGTCTTCCAAAGTAGTTGTTTTATTATAATTTGCCTTTATAAAGTATTTGTAATAGTACGTTGTCAATAACATACTGCATACTATTTATTTAGATTCATCTAGCATTATGAGTTGCAGTGAGCTCTGTGTGTGCGTGTGCACCAGGGCAGGAATTCCACAGAAGCCATAAAGGCCATGGCCACATGGCACTCTCAGTTAGGACTTATGCCCTTGAAAGAAATATATACTAAGGCAGTGGCCTTGATGTCCCGCCCACACTGCCCCAATTAATAACCATTTTCTCCTCTGACCTCTTTCCTGTCAACATGTTTTTAGACACCAATTGTTTTGTTGAGATTCTGAATTATTTTCTCCCCTTGACTCTCCATCCGTATATTCAAATGAGTCCAGTGACTGCTTTTTAATTTATATATAGGCTGTCTTTTTCACATTTATTTCACTGGAAGTTAACACGTATTAAAAATGAAATCCTCCCAAACTCTAAAAAGTTAAAATATGTATTTCTTAAAATCATTTTATTTGGTGGCTTTGCTGCCCTGGCATTTGGTCTTTGCACCCTCAAAACATGGACAACCCCAAAGACAAAATGACCATGCCCCCAAAATTATGACATTTCAGGACTGGCGTGCATCCGTGCATTGCTTGGGCTCTGAGTTATGATGTGTAATTCAGAAAGAGAAGACACCAACATCTATTTAGTACACAGCACATTCCTGAGTGTTAATTTTACTTTGAAACTGTGGACACTTAACGGATGTGAATCACTGGCTTCTTTCACTGGCCTGAAAAAGCATCTATCAGAAAAAAATACATCTATCAGAAAGCTACAAGCGGTGTTAGATATGAATTCCCATTGAAATGAGAGGTCGTACACTGTAGCCATTTTCCCTTTTCTCCTCTGTAAATATAGCCATTGGTATTTGTTGATGACATATGTTAATACTGTATGTGTTAATATTCTATGCTGTTGATGAATTGAATACATAGAACCACAATGGAAACAAGTTCCCAGTACTTTTTTTGTATTATCCTTTTCGCGTGTTTTACTGTACCTCCGTACTGTTTAATTTAGTTTGACTAATTAAGTATTCAATCCATCAATCAATGCGGTGTAGAACACACTTTGAAACTAAGATTTCCTGAAAGCACAACAAACTGTGAGTGGTAGAAGAAGTACTCAGATTACTATATTTGTTTTCTTCTTTTTTTTTTTTTTACTTAAACAAGGGTAGCAGCAATGCCACAATATAAAAATACTTTCTTCTTCAAAACAAGATATCTACAAGCTCAATACAAAGAAACAATAACAATAATGTACATGTAAAAAAAAGTGACAAAAGTTTTAAATAAAATAAAATCGCACATAACAAAGATACAAGTTGGTTCGGAACTGTAACCAAAAGAATACTTGTTTTTCTTGCCCTGAACTGGGAATCAAAGTGTGCAGATGCGATATAAACAATTCGAAAAATCTGCATTAAAAAAATAAAATAAAAAAGGGTCAGTTCGACCGATCACATTCAACACATCGCTGGCCTGGAATCGAACCTGGGGCAATTGGGGACTCCTGCTCCACAGACGGGCTCTCTAACTATTCAGCTATGCCGCCTAAAACTGGGGCTCAAAACTGGTGGAAATGCAGGCCGGTTCACGGCCGGTTCTGTGACAGCACCACGGTTCCAAGAATCTAGAACGGAACCAGTTCTAGAACAAAAGTTATTTTGGTGGAAAGGGGGCCTCTGTGGACTGATGGTCTCACTAGGCCACAGTAAGACCTGAGTCCACCTCGCCTGATGAGAAGATGCGGGACAGGAAATATTTGTCTTGACACGGTGTCTCTGTGTCTCCCACCTCTGTCTCCCCCACCTCCTTCAGACGATCCTCCAGCTTGGGGAGAACCTTCTCCTGCAGGAAATCAATTACCTCTACAGGAAGTAGGATGAAGAGAAGAGGAAATGTGGTTGTTCATTTAAGACGTGGTGCAAATGTGACCACACACTGTAGAATACAAGCTGCAAAGCCCTTTCACCTCATAAAGTTGAACCAGCAAAACGGGTAAAGACATGCGAGTGCAAAAAGTGTATACTGACCAGGATACGACAATGCAGACCACCCGGGGACAGATGTAACTTTGAGTCGGTGGAAACTCTTCTGGACGTAGTGGTCACTCACTTCACTGGAAAATAATACTTCACATCAATACTACATAGTACTGCAATACACCGCATATTAATACTTCGCAATACTACAACACAAAATACTGCCTACTACACTACATATTAAAACTACATAGTACTACTCTTTGCCTCCCCTACATAATATTTTGTTTCTGTCGGGCAGAAATCTCAATATTCTAACTTTTTGTATTTGTGCGTCACACAAAAGCATCAAGGGTAGTAGATCTGTAGCCTCGCGTAGCCAGACAATATCACACGACACACTGCGTGGATATTAGTCTGGTCCCTATCAACGGTAGATTTTCTTCCAAGGGGCGGTTACAAAAAGATCCAAACGGACTCTATTGGTTAGACTTAAACCAATCAGAGCAGTGCTTCCTTGAACGAACCAATCAGAGCAGTGCTTCCTTGTACGTCATTGCTCCAAATAAGGTGATAAGCCCGCCCACATTTGGATACTGGGCCCTGGTTGGTTCCGCACCACTGCGGAGGGAGAGAATTTAAATCTCTATGGAGGGGGGCCAGACCTAATCTGCCGAGGGCTAAAGTGCATGCAATTTTGCAAAGGCAGATTCGTCTGGAACCAGGCTAGCAGATCTGCAAGCTCGACATGCGGCGCGAAACGCTGTGTTTTGAGCTTGTGGATCTGCTAGAGGCCATGATGCCTCTAGTTGGATGTGACAATAAACAACCTTGAAATGTGTCTCCACTGACCTTTCTAAACTTGGTGCTTAAAGTTTCCTCTCCGTTTTAAAAATATAAATGTTTTTTATTATTTATTTTTTTGTTACCCAATCGTGATGGCCACCTCTTCCCAGTCGATGAGAGCTTGATCCTCCAAGTCCATGTTGTACAACCTAGAATATAAATCATATGTTAGTGCAGCATTGTTAGGGCTGTCATGATCATCAACTTGTTTCTGTTACCACCACGCTCTGACTCCTCTGGTGCGTTGTCCTCATGAAACAGTAAACAATGGCAAGCGAACGGTCGCACTCAGAATGACACAGTTTTATTTTTTATTTATTCCCCCAGTATGCCTTAAGTCACAAATGTCTCGGCTAGCCAGCCTTCGTCAGTGACACTGACACACAACATGTCAGCTCACAACATGCAAGCTCAGAACTTGCTAACATATACTGTAGTAGTTAGAATATACTTTACACCATGCCCAGCTAGCGATCATAATATAGGCTGCTTTATACTGGTTAAGTCGAGTGTCGATAGATGTACCCAGCCTCAGAAGACACTGAGGCATTATTTTCAAACGTGATGGGAGACATCTTCATGGTAACAAGCCAAATGCCTCCAGCTAGTTTGTGTACAATAAGGAAAATATGGCCACTTTCTTTGATGTCTATAACAGTCAAGGAAAATATGGCCACTTTCTTTGATGTCTATAACAGTCAGTGATAGAAAAAGTACTCACATTTTTACTTAGGTAAAAGTATCAATACTGCAATGTAGAAATGCTCTGTTACAAATAAAAGTCTGGAATTAAAATGTACTTAGTTACTTACTTTAGTACAAAAGTATTGGTATCAAAATGTACTTAAAGGGCAATGATGTAACTCCAAAGGTAACTCCAAAGGTGGACTAGAAATCTAAAATAATTGCTCCATTGATTAGAAATTGATAATTCAAAATATGCTCCTCACTGACTTACATTGTACGCTGAAACAGCTCTCAATGTCACTCTTTTAGCACATACACGAACGCAAACAAAGGTGATTAGACAATATAAAACATCACCAAACCCATTTTTTTTATTTATAAAAAAGTTAACTTCCTGTTGATTTTACCATTTGAAGATCCGGATACGGATCCAGTCCGGGTTTTCTTCCTAATAAAAATGGCAATATCAACAGGAAGTTGATATTTATATATAAAACCAAAAAAAGACTACTGGGTTTGGTGATGTTCTATATTGTCTGAATCAACTGTTTCCGTTCGTTTATGTGCTAAAAGAGTGACATTGAGAGCCGTTTCAGCGTACAATTTAAGTCAATGAGGAGCATATTGTGAATTATCGCTCTCTCTCTCTGTGTGTGTGTGTGTGTGTGTGTGTGTGTGTGAGAGGTTGGTGGTATTCAGATGGCCATACGTGTTAATGAGTTTCGCTTTGGCCTGAATGGCTTTCACTCCTCCACTGAAGGCCGGACAATGGTCGGATGCCATCTTCGGTCTTAACAGTCTGAACCTGGAGACAAACAGATGGGATAATGTGAGACAGACATAAATACTGACAGAAAGATAGTCAGCATGGTGTGAGACATAGATGGACAAAGACGGTGATTTAAAGTCATACAGTCGGTGAGACCAACAGCTGACTGGATAGTAGTCTCGTGTGGCCAGCCCTCCTTTCTCACTCTAGTCTACACCAAATCTCTTTGCCGAAAATATCCCATGCACAAGGCAAGCCCATAACGTGTCGCAACGTTGCAGCCTTGTAGATCAAGTATTTTCGGCGAATGTTCCCCCCCAGAATAAATACGGCAGGGCTCAAGCGGTTACATAACTCATTTTAAATAAATGTTAACTGACCATTTCATTCTGCACTGCAACCAGCAACGTGTCTGGACCTTTTCACAGATAGTCTTCCAGGGCAGGTTTTTACACAACTGGTTCCTGGTCAGCCAGGGACCAGAACCAGAACCCGTTTGTTGTGGATCCACCACAGTCTGCAGGTGAGCCAGCATGGCCTGCTTCAGCCTCACCTCCTCATCACTCTTCCAGACACCATGCTCGCTGGCTGGAAGATGGACAGATTGGAGAGATACAGATATGGAAAAGGACAGACAGCCGTACAAGAGTAATATCGGCTAGATCTTTTTTGTTTTTATTACAGCCATGCAGCTTAATTACCAATAGATAATTATCTATTACGTGTGTGTGTTTGTGTGTGTGTGTGTGTGTGTGTGTGTGTGTGTGTGTGTGTGTGTGTGTGTGTGTGTGTGTGTGTGTGAGTGAGAGAGAGAGGTGAATATTGGGTATAGAGTAAGTAGGTAGGTAATGTAGGTATGCATGTGTGTTTATTGATTACAGGTGCATATCGTCGGTGTCCAGCCGGGACCAGCTAACTCCATTTTCAGTTTTTTTTTTTTTCATAAATCGACGCTATTGAACACCCTCCACATCTGTGTAAAAAATCTAAACATTTGAACCAATGAAAAGTATTAAAAAGCGCCTCAGACGAAAACTCCCAACTCCATTGGATCCTCAAACTGTCCGTCAAAAACAAACAACTCCCCCCTCTCCTCTACACAGCGCTACAGCACAGCATTAGCAGTGCGCGGTGCGCAGTGAACGAGGAGGAACAACACGTAAACAGACTCCCCGTAGTCTGTTAAAACTATGCAGTGTACCTGTTTATCAAACAGCACTGACGCTAATGTTATGAAAACAAGTAATTATATTTCTAAAATCTATGAAGTGTTTAATGAGGAGAGCATTGTGATAAGAAGAAAGACGTTCATAGCATTTCTGTCGCGCTAGTGTTCTACTACCTCTTAGCAGAAGTTATTGTAATATTTAAAGTCCTGTTTATTGTTGTAGGCCTATATAATAAGTGTCATGAAGCATCAGGGCATTAATTCACACGTTGTTGTGATGCATTGTGAGCTTGGAGATCCATTGTTAGCTTTTGGGAATCTGTACCCTTTTGAAACCTCTCTCAGCAGCGAGTGGAGCTACTGTTGTTTGGACACCTAACTCCATTTCAGCTTGATTTCTGCTCGTCTGAAACTTCTAACTCCACTCGCGCTGGGTAAAGTGTTGATTTACCCGCGATTTGGGAAAAGTGTTGATAACATAATGACACATGCAAGTATCTCACAATATATACAGTCACTATACCAACTTTGACGAGGTAGTATTGCTTTGTTTTAAAAATATAAGGTTTTCTTCATTTTCTGAAAAACGTATATCTTGTTTTTTCGTTTCCTGAACAATGAGCGTTTTGGAGTTAGCAGTTTCGGGCTGGACAGCAGAGATATGTGTGTGTGTAATTTGGCAAGGCAAGTTCTTCTGAATTAAAACTTATTTATTTGTATGTTTGTCTATGTATATGAGACATATAACATCTTATATCTCTGAGATGTAGAGTAAAAGTAAAAGTATTGGAAATTGGAAATACTCAAGTAAAGTACAATTACCTCTTTACACCACTGCATATGAAAATAGCAGATCTACAATATATATTTGAGAATCACTGGTTTAAATAATAATTGGCCCAAATAAGCAACAACACTTTAGAAACAAGCCCAAATAAAACCACAACCACCAATAAAAAATTGCTTGTTTGTTTACAAGCAACTATACAGAAGAATAAGCCCAAAGTCGCTTATAATAAGCTGACATGGCAACGTACGTGCAATCTCTCTCTCCTAAATAACCATGCATGTGTCCGTAAAGAACGGACGGAATCCCTCGCCCCGTGACGGACGTTTCAGACCCATCTAGGGACTATGAACGGGCCTTTAGGTGTCCAAACAACAGTAGCTCCACTCGCTGCTGAGAGAGGTTTCAAAAGGGTACAGATTCCCAAAAGCTAACAATGGATCTCCAAGCTCACAATGCATCACAACAACGTGTGAATTAATGCCCTGATGCTTCATGACACTTATTATATAGGCCTACAACAATAAACAGGACTTTAAATATTACAATAACTTCTGCTAAGAGGTAGTAGAACACTAGCGCGACAGAAATGCTATGAACGTCTTTCTTCTTATCACAATGCTCTCCTCATTAAACACTTCATAGATTTTAGAAATATAATTACTTGTTTTCATAACATTAGCGTCAGTGCTGTTTGATAAACAGGTACACTGCATAGTTTTAACAGACTACGGGGAGTCTGTTTACGTGTTGTTCCTCCTCGTTCACTGCGCACCGCGCACTGCTAATGCTGTGCTGTAGTGCTGTGTAGAGGAGAGGGGGGAGTTGTTTGTTTTTGACGGACAGTTTGAGGATCCAATGGAGTTGGGAGTTTTCGTCTGAGGCGCTTCTTAATACTTTTCATTGGTTCAAATGTTTAGATTTTTTACACAGATGTGAAGGGTGTTCAATAGCGTCGATTTATGAAAAAGAAAAAAAAAACTGAAAATGGAGTTAGCTGGTCCCGGCTGGACACCGACGATATACAAATACTAATAGAAAAAAAAACACATAAACACAAAGTTTGGAAATGTGTGCTTGGTAGCATATGTCACTGTTGTAACAATGCTTCTTGGCAATACTACAATACCGTTGGAACACACCCCCCCCCCCGTCCATTTGTAAGGAACATGCTTTTGTGGGATGAGCAGCACAGCCTTGAGAGTATATGAGTTGCTCCCATGAAACATTTGGCAAATCTTCTCTGTCAATGCCACACAGCTTATTCTGCTCATTCAGCTGTGCTGCTCATCTAAAAAAATGTATGTTCCTTACCGATGGGGCACCGTTTAAAAAAGTAAGTAAACAGGCTTTCCGACAGTATGAAATGTATTGCCACAGTGCCATATGCTTTTTGTGTTTTTTCGTAAACTAATCCTCTGCTTCACAAGCTCTCTCTCTCCCACAAACATACACGCGCTGTTAAGTTACACCCATTCCCTGTTAATAATAACCTGTGTAAAATGCGCTGCATTGAGAGGTATACTGGAAGTTGTTGTTGCTGCGAAGTTGTCGCATAGAGAGTTGTTGGCAGTGGAAATGGCAATACGCCGGTCTGGTTATAAAGTTGTGTATTGAACAGTGAAAAAATGTGATAGGTGATCATAGATTCCAGTTGTATACGGTATGTGTGTGTATGTGTGTGTTGTGTCATTACCGATGTAACCGAAATGGCTCCGCAAAGTCGTGGCACTCCGTTCCATCCTCTTCGATATCTCTTGCCATTTGTTACCATGGCAAGAATATAGCTTCTGCAGCATGTGATTTTCTTCATCGTCAAACCTTTCATGACAATGGAAACAGAGCGAGAGAAAATAAAAAATCCTTCCATTAGTGCCATAGCTAGTAGGAGAGCTGAGAGAGAGACAGTGTTGGTGAGACAGACAATAGGACAGATGAGAGAGAGAGACAGTGTAGGTGAGACAAACAATAGGACAGCTGAGAGAGAGAGTGTAGAAGAAAAAGACAATGGGCCGGATTCACTAAGTCATTTACAACCATATTTTGATCGTACCGGCATTTACGACAATTCCTACACTAGTAGTCAGATTCATTAATGTTTTTTTGTAGGTGATTTGAGCGTGAGGTCCGCCCGTTCTCAAGTCAGCTCTGAGGCTGTCTTACCAGGGAGAAAAGCTTGCCTGTCATTAGAATGCTTTGTCTTCATGCAAAATCAATTACAACAGTGCCAAACCTCAAATAAAATAGTATGTGCCCAACATTTGTCAACATATATACAAAAGAAAAAATATGTCAAACGATGTATTGCTTGTAGCCTATGCATAATATAGACAATCACATGATGCAGTTTTTATTTATTTTCAGTTGCATTTAGAGCTGAATTATTAGGTCTCTCAGTTTGTTTGCCAGTGTCGGCCAAGCGGGCCATCTCAGCCAAAGTGTCACGTAATAATGAATGATAGGCCATCATGCTTAATGTCACTGCGGAGGCACGGACGCACCTCCAATGTCCGCGCCGCGGTATTAATTTATAATACTGTAGGCTGCTGTATATTGATCACATGTGGAATATTCGGAAGATTTTTTAAACATTCTAACAACACAAATCTGGTACGGGGCTCCAGCTGGCACAAAACATTTTCAGGGGGTTATAGGGACAAATTAGGCTACATATTTGAGAACCACCGGTTAAAATAATTTAAACATTGTGAAGCAAGCCAAAATAAGCAATAGTTAGGGAATTTTAGCAATTTGTGTGGACCATCTGTGAAAAAATTTACTACCAATAGCTTTCTTCACTAATGTATTCTTATAGGTGTCTAGAATCACCTCTCAATTAATGCAAACCCAAATCCTTGTGGAAAATCCTGGAGAGCCAATCAAAGTTAAGGAGCCCAGAGGGCTTGGGTGAAAGATATCAAAAAAAATAAAAGTCTGAAATGAACTTGTGAGGTGTCTAACTACGGGTTTTCAGGGGTGCTGAATCCATTCCACCCATTATTTTTGAGTAAAAATGTCTCCCTGGCCATCTAATATTGGTATATTGGTTATTGTTAGTGTATAATCAGTGTATAATCAATGGTAGGGGATTGGGGTGTTGTTGAATTGATTCTATTCTGAAAAATAGAATAAGAAATATTGCTAAACGCTTGATAAGAGTGTACACCTACTGTGCACATGCTCAGTGGGATACACTGTCTGCATGTGGGGAAGGAGCGGGAGTGTTGCATCCTGGCAAATATGTCTGTACGATTTTAAGGTACGGTAGTTTATCTACTTTTTGGCATTTATTTTCCTCTGCTGACAAAACTTTTGATTACTGTGAATTTAGATGTCAATTTTCTCTAGCCTATTGCTTACATTGAACAACCATTAGTTAAACAATCATGACACTTGTCTTTTAGTAGAAAACATGGAAGAGGATTCTGTAGCTTGTGGCTTAAGGTAGTTCATCTGTGGTGGTCCTGAGACTGAGATTCAAAAGTCACCCAAAAAGGCTATGCACATGTTTTTGTCTTATTCTGAGAGTGTGGATGATGCAGCATTAATCAGAAGACTTCATGAGGACTGGAAAAACTGAGATGACCCCAAACTAAGATACCATTTGGAATGCAAAACCGAGCTATACAGTCGTGCAAGAAGTACAGTATATCCACTGGATATCGTAAGTTTTTTTTCATTGTGATGAAAGTTGCCACTTGCAGATTTCAATCCTATTCTATGTTGTGAGTGACATCATAATTTAATAAAAACTTTAAACATAATCTATTCTTTAGAGCAAGATGAGCAAGTCCAACGGCCAGACAGGAAGAAAAGACATAGGGCATTGTCTGGGTCAAGTAGTTCAAGTGCTAGCTGGCACACTTGATCTACCATAATACTTGCATCCTTTGCAATGAAGGTATCAATGTTGGCACATTGAAAAGAAACCCTGGTAAGTCTTTTGTATGTAAGATTCAAATACATTTTGATAATTGTTTTTCTTGCTCCTCATTGTAGGCTTCCACTCAAAGTCAAATAATTTAATCATGCACATACTGTATGTGGCTACCTTTTATCCAGACAAGAGCTTGGCAGTTGTATCGTGCACCTGATAATGTCTACCAGGACCGACTGAAAAGGAGTTTGATGCAGAGAGCAAAGCGACGAGGTGATGACTGGGGACTTGAAGTTGCTGGTCGCCTGGTGGCAGAAGAGCCAGTATATCATATTCGATGCAGAAGAGACTTTGAGAACCCTGTTACAAAGTCTGAGGTAACATTATATGGATACACAATACAGCTATACAATACAACTCACATTTCTTATCCTGAGGGAAGAAATACAATTTTTAATAGTGAAACTTTTGACTTCAAAATAATGTATTCTGCAAGATTGATTTGGGTCCAGGAATGAGGGGGACTAATAAAGGATAAGAAATGTGAGTTGTATTGTACCGCTGTATTGTGTATCCATATAATGTTACCTCAGACTTTGTAACAGGATTCTCAAAGTCTCTTCTGCATCAAATATGATATACTGCCTCTTCTGCCACCAGGCGACCAGCGACTTCAAGTCCCCAGTCATCACCTCATCGCTTTGCTCTCTGCATCAAACTCCTTTTCAGTCGGTCCTGGTAGACATTATCAGGTGCACGATACAACTGCCAAACTCTGTCTGGATAAAAGGTAGCCACATACAGTATGTGCATGATTAAATTATTTGACTTTGAGTGGAAGCCTACAATGAGGAGCAAGAAAAACAATTATCAAAATTCATTTGAATCTTACATACAAAAGACTTACCAGGGTTTCTTTTCAATGTGCCAACATTGATACCTTCATTGCAAAGGATGCAAGTATTATGGTAGATCAAGTGTGCCAGCTAGCACTTGAACTACTTGACCCAGACAATGCCCTATGTCTTTTCCTTTTCCTGTCTGGCCGTTGGACTTGCTCATCTTGCTCTAAAGAATAGATTATGTTTAAAGTTTTTATTAAATTATGATGTCACTCACAACATAGAACAGGATTGAAATCTGCAAGTGGCAACTTTCATCACAATGAAAAAAAAACTTACGATATCCAGTGGATATACTGTACTTCTTGCATGACTGTATAGCTCGGTTTTGCATTCCAAATGGTATCTTAGTTTGGGGTCATCTCAGTTTTTCCAGTCCTCATGAAGTCTTCTGATTAATGCTGCATCATCCACACTCTCAGAATAAGACAAAAAATGTGCATAGCCTTTTTGGGTGACTTTTGAATCTCAGTCTCAGGACCACCACAGATGAAGCACCTTAAGCCACAAGCTACAGAATCCTCTTCCATGTTGTCTACTAAAAGACAAGTGTCATGATTGTTTAACTAATGGTTGTTCAATGTAAGCAATAGGCTAGAGAAAATTGACATCTAAATTCACAGTAATCAAAAGTTTTGCCAGCAGAGGAAAATAAATGCCAAAAAGTAGATAAACTACCGTACCTTAAAATCGTCCAGACATATTTGCCAGGATGCAACACTCCCGCTCCTTCCCCACATTCAGACAGTGTATCCCACTGAGCATGTGCACAGTGTTTAGCAATATTTTCTTATTTTATTTTTCAGAATAGAATCAATTCAACAACACCCCAATCCCTTACCATTGATTATACACTGATTATACACTAACAATAACCAATATACCAATATTAGATGGCCAGGGAGACATTTTTACTCAAAAATAATGGTTGGAATGGATTTAGCACCCCTGAAAACCCCTAGTTAGACACCTCACAAGTTCATTTTAGACTTTTTTTTTTTTTTTATATTTTTCACCAAAGCCCTCTGGGCTCCTTAACTTTGATTGGCTCTCCAGGATTTTCCACGAGGATTTGGGTTTGCATTAATTGAGAGGTGATTCTAGACACCTATAAGAACACATTGGTGAAGAAAGCTATTGGTAGTAAATTTTTTCACAGATGGTCCACACATATTGCTAAAATTCCCTAACTACAACTACACTTTAGAAACAGGGGAGTGCGCATGAGCACCAAGCCCAAAAAACTGCACCCCGCAACTACCAATATTTGCAAGCAACTAAATAGAAAAATAAGCCCAAATTCGCTTGTAATAAGCGGACATGGCAATACTGTTCAGTACGGTGAAGTTGAAGTTGGATATTTCATTTCCTGTTGCCTTTTATGGTGCGAAAAGGGGAGTGGAACGATGCAAATGAACTTCTGGGGAACGCACTTGATGTTTTACGACCAGCTGGCAGCTTTCCAGATTCATGGACCTACACCTGTGATCCGTACGTTTGAGCGATATACACACCCCTTTGTGAATTGCACGCTAGTTTTAGCTTACAGAAAATACACCTTCCTTTTGCAACTTTATTCACACCTCATTTACGACCAGCTAAGTGAATCCGGGCCAATGAGTGTATATTGTTGGTGTTGGGCAGAAACCTTGTATCTCCATATTTCAACTTTTGTCATTGCATCACAGCACGTTGTGAGCTTGTAGATTGTCTCTTTTCACTATTTAATTAAGGGGCCAATGCCGTAGGGCCTTTGGACCCTTATTGCATTTCTACACTTTCACTATTATTATTATTCTGCTTCCTGCTGTTTTTCGCAGTTCTGGCCTAACCGTGCATTTACTTTTTACGAAACTCTGCAATATGGTGGAGGGTCATGGAAAACGGTGAAGACACAAAAAATGCAAACTTTGAACATGTATAACTCATGCCCTGTTTGAGCTGTCGCCATGAAACTTCAACACACATATGCGTCTACTCATGACAAACAACTTTCACTGTTTGACTTTTGACCTCTGACCCTTAGATTGCACAACACTTGACCTTGTTAATTAATGCATTATGCAATGTTTAAAGATGCCTTTTTGAGAGTAGTTAGTCTCAATGTATATCTTATTTCCTTGTGAAAATAGCCGATCTACAAGCTCACCACCTTTTGGATACTAACGCTTTGTTAGCTTGTAGATTGGCTACTTTCACTTGTTTCGGTTCCGAGGAGACATACAATTTCTCGAATGGGTTTGTGAACCCGATCTTAGTGTTGGTGAAACAGGGGCTTGGTTCATGACAGAAGGCAATAGTTAATGACCTCCAACAGACACCATCAGGCTGGACTCAATTAGCTCAATTGGCAGTGTGTCAGCCTGTGACTCCTGAGGTCAAGGGTTCGATTCCTGTCTATGGCCATGGGTTGAGGTGTCCATGAGTGAGGTTCTTTTGTTAGTTGCATGGGCTGCTTTGTCTCAAGTTATTAAATAAAGAAAAACATCACATGGATTAAAACGAGTCACTGAGCTACAGTTACAGTTAGTTGTCGGACGGGAATGTTGTCATGGAGATGACCTCTGACCTGCCCAAGTGGTTGAGTTCCTTCTCAGTCATCCACTTGGCAATGTGGAAAACCCGATAACATGCCCTGTGAAGACCCTCTCCTAGAGGAGAGAGAGAGACAAACAACATGGAATAAAGCAAAAATAAAATCTCATCACTGAAAGATTATTGATGATGTTTGTTTACAGTAGGTATTATCATTCTAAACTGTTGCTGCTGTTCCACATACAGCCAACCAGTTGAAGAAATCACAGATTCTAACCTAATCTTGAAATAACTAATAACCAAAAAATAGCCGATCTATAAGCTCACAACACGTCACAGCGCGACGTGTTGTGAGCTTATAGATCTGCTATTTTCACAGAAGACATGCTGGCTTCTATGGAATCCAAATGAC
Organism: Gymnoscopelus microlampas; assembly: GCF_963454915.1. Lineage (NCBI taxonomy): Eukaryota > Metazoa > Chordata > Actinopteri > Myctophiformes > Myctophidae > Gymnoscopelus > Gymnoscopelus microlampas. The sequence continues at coordinate 14,781,968 of NC_139942.1, forward strand.
TGAAATCAGTCGTGGCGACTGAGAACTTTAATCCATGCAAACAACATGGAGAGAGATGAGTATAAAACCACTGTCAATCAAGATTTATTTGGAACCACTTTGAGCCTGGGGTCCCTATTTTGGGCATGTCATTATAGGTAAAACTTTTCCAAAATGTTAAAAAATCGTGTAAAGATCTGACAGGCAAACAAGAAAAAAACAAGTGACGTTTTGAAATTGGCTCGAAACGTCACTTGTTTCCGGATGCCTTAAAAGGAGTAGTTCGCCCAAAGAATGACTTGTTCTCTATCAATTACACACCCCATGAAGCCTTGAATTCAAGTAATTATTTTGTTTTTGTCACATTCCTAAGCCAATAATTTGATAAATGACTGAATCTCCGGTAAGAGACTCAATGGACACTCAAAGAGTCTCTATTGAGTCTCCTATTGAACGATGATCATCAAATTATTGGCTTAGGAATGGCACAAAAACAAAAAAATCTCCATGAATTCAAGGCTTCATGGGGTGTGTAATTGATAGAAAATAAGTAATTCTTTGAGTGAACCACTCCTTTAAAGGTTCTACGACATTCATTTTCACTTTTCTTTTTTTCATGTTTTTTGGGAGGGGGGTTATGACCTCAATTACACCCAAAAAGACAGAACTTTGAACATTCAGTGGATTTTCTGTGTTGTTTTGAATAATTGGTTGAAAAGTAATCTGGGATTGGCCCCTTGACTGTGACGTCATAGTCTTAATCCCACCCCCTCTTCTCCCGGCCCCTCCCCTCCTCTATCCTTTCCTTTGGGGGGGCGGAGCAGAGGCGATGATTGAAAATCAAAATCCCTCAACAGCGACACCCACAGGCAAAGATTACTTTTGACATTGCAGTTGAAAAAAGGCTTTAGAAATGTGAGAGGAAAACACCTACAATGAGTGGAATTTTCAGTTTAAACATTTTATACACGTTTGAAGGACCATGACAAAGACTTTTAAAGTCACTTCAAAGGAGCTACAGTGTGCGGTCTATCTGGTTTGCATTTGATCTCTGTTCGTTTTGGGATCAGCATCTGCCTTCAAAAGGTTTTTGGATGTATGCGACTTTTTGATCCTGTCTGAAAATAGCAGATCTACAAGCTCATAGCTCGGAGCTTGTAGATATGCTATTTTCACATCTGTCTATATGCATATAGGGGCTTAAGTGGTTAAAACATTTTCAAGTGGTAAAGATAGGTATAAAGACAGTGATACTTCCTGTGTAAGCATCTTACCCATCGTCTCAATGAGTCTGTGCTTGGCTCTGAGCTTCTTTATCTCTTTAGACCGCTCTGTGGTAAGATGGGAAGGGAAGAACAGCTCCTGAGCTGAGCTGATGCCACTCACAGCCAGGAAATGATTGATATTTGTCATAATTTGCTGCTTCTCCTTAGCTGTGCACCTTCCCTTACGCAACAAGATCCCTGGAGGACGTGGGCATGATGGCCGTGGATTGGGGTAGAAAAAAAGAAGAGCCATTTACACATTTGGTTGTTTATCATTCCAGAGTGACAGATCAACAGTGCATTTGGCTCATGTGTTAATTTATTGTTATGCCCCAAGAGTAAAATATATTTTTGTTTGGCTCCTCTGATATTGTGGGGAAATTTGAACCTGGGATCTACTGATTACTGACTGTCCCGTTCCAGCCTTCACTAGAACATTAGAACTTTGGTTCCAATTTGGTCCAATAGACCTTTTTCACGTGCTAGACTGGAAACAAACCGAAACTCATTAACAATAGCGTCCTCGAAGCCGACAAAACCACGGAAAGTTAGTAACATTTTAAATTGCTCTTTCATCATAGAAAGAAGTGGGCTTATGACCAAAACGATCCATGTTCTTTGGGAGAAATGGTGTTAGAGTTCCGTGGAGAAATATTGTTAGTGGGAATGAAAACATAGTCGCACCACCCGAAGTGAAAGGCTGAAGGCAGATCAAAACCCTGGTTTCCCTGAGCACGGGTCGTCCGTTGGGGTCGTCCGTTCAGCATGAATAAGTGAAAAACAGCGATGGGTTCCCATATTGGTCAATAGTTTGTATGTACCTGTCAGTAATCAACCAGTAGTCTGTGTCAGTAGTTTGTATCTGTCAGTAATCTCTCAGTTTTCCGTGTCAGAAGTGAGTGTCAGTACCTTGTTTCTTGAACTCCCTGAAGCGGTGCAGGTCATATCTAAGCATTCGATAGATGCAGGAACGAGATCTCGTAGGATAGAATTCCAAGATTTCCCTCACATCCGGGGAGTCTAATCTAGAGTAGAGACATAAAGTATTATAACAATACAAACATAATATTAATAACTTATATCTTCTGTTTATTGGCCAATATGTTCACATACTGTACAAGGGCATTTGTCTTGGTGCATTGCTATCAGACACACAATATAAATTATATATATATATATGTATATATAATTTGTTTGTGTGTTGTTTATGTGTGTGTGTGTGTGTGTGTGTGTGTGTGTGTGTGTGTGTGTGTGTGTGTATATATATATATATATATATACATACTGTGTACCGATTTGCGTGATGTTTGGATAAAATCTGTAGGAGTAATATAAAAAAATGGACATCACAGCAGAGTATATCATGCAAGGTATTTCATGGGGCGGTATATGTGTGCGTGCGTGCGTGCGTGCGTGCGTCCATAATATTATAATATTGTGTATGTGTATATACAGTATATATTAGAGATGCTCCGATTAAGATTTTTGGCGCAGATCGCGATCACCGATCACTGGAAGCAGTATCTGCCGATGCCGATATTACCGATCACAGAGTCAAATCCATAAATTCTTCTATTTATTGTGCTACTGTAGCAGGATTGCTGTCGGGCAATTACAGGTCATGTTCTACTTGCCTGAAAAGTAAATTCCAACGTTGGAAAAAAAACGGCAGTTTCGGATGGGCTTCAACTCTGACCTTTTGCCCTACCGCTGACCATTATAGATTTGTTTCTGTATATCTATAACAAATCACTCAGCTCCATATATGGGCACAAAAGATGTGTAGCTGCCCGAACCTCTAGTATTATTAAATGCTAGGAGAAAGTAATGATGGTTACGTTGTCTTGTGGTGTTTGGTGTGTGTCGATTGTATTTTCTATGTGAAATAATCTGTGTTGTCTACTCACAGGTCTTTTGGCAGGTCTACCGTCTCATGTCCTCCATTCTCCTCTATGACTATGATCTCTCCCTCCCTCTGTCCATCTGATATCACCCTCTTCTTTTTCTTCTTCTTCTTCTTCTTTGCGTCTGAAATGGAGATAGACTGTTAGGATCAGAACAACGAGGACACAGATGGGGTCCATTTGGTTCACAGATTGGTACAGACTCATTCATTCCTTGGTGCCTTGCTCAATGACACAAGCACAGGACATCACCTTGTGTTGTTCCAGTCTTCTCCTTCTCTCCATCTCCATTAAGCTCCACCACTCCTCCTCTACTCTCTGGCAGTTCGTCTCCTCCCTTCTCCTCCGGATTTTTCTTTTTCACACCTTTGTTCACCTCTACCACCACTATCGTTTTCTCTACTATTTTTTTCTTTTTCTTCTTCTTTCTCTCCCCGTCTTCGTTCACCATGTTCTCCTCTACCAACTCTATCGTTTTCTCTACTACTTTTTTCTTTTTCTTCTTCTTCTTTTTCTCCTCCCCTCCATTCACCACATCCTCCCCTACGCCTTCTCTTGTATCCTCTCCTAGTTTCTTCTTCTCTCTGCATTCTTTCACCACGATCTCCTCTAACCCCTCTATAGTTTCCTCTCCTAGTTTATTTATCTTCTTCTTCTTCTTCTTCTTCTTCTCTCTGCCTTCTTTCACCACAATCTCCTCTACCACCTCTATCATTTCCTCTTCCAAGCTTTTCCCTTTCTTTTTCTTCTTCTTCTGCTCCCCTTCTTTCACAACAACATCCTTCTCCACCCCCTCTCTCATTTCCTCTCCCCCTTTCCTCCTCCTCCTCCTCTTCTTCTCTCTCTCCATCACTTCAGATCCCTTGTCTCCCATCCTTCTTTTCCTCTTTGTCTTCTCTTTGTTTACGTCCATCTGCACGTGCTGGGAGACATCCTGTCCCTCCTCTCTCTTCTTCTTTTTCTTCTTCTCCTCCTGCTCTTCTTTGTCCTCGTCAGGAGTGTCTATGTTAATAGGTGAAGGAGGTCCAACCTTGTTCAAACTTCTCTTCATTTTCCTCGGAGGAGTTTGGTGTCAACAGAAGTCAGCCACGATATACACACACCTGGAAAACAGTCAACTACGTTACTATGGAAACCACCTGTACACGTCTCCAGTGCCAACCACACACCTTTTACAAAGAAGGTAAGATATCGTTGCCGTCGGGCAGAAACCTCTTATCTCCACGTTTTAACATTTTGTGTTTTTCTTTCGTAAATTAACGCCCTCTTTGATCACACTACAGCATCACACAAAAGCATCAAAAGTAGCAGATCTACAAGCTCGAAACGGGGCACAAAGTAACTGTTTTGGACCTATGAGGTTTTCACCCGACAGAGACGATAATAAGACATTAAGCACTTTCAACCTGATTTCAACCGTCCTTTTTGAGAGAGAGATAGAGATGTATTTCATAGATGCTAGTAGTGAGTTACATGTATGCTGGTTACTTGTTCACATATTATATGTGATATTTAGATGTGCACAGCCAGGTGCTAAGAATGTAGATTATGTTGTTTAGACAATAGGTTCTCAAACTTTTCAGGCCGTGACCCCCCAAAATAATCATATTTGAACTGGGGACCCCCCAAAATAATCATATTTGAACAGGGGACAAGTACTTGGAATTGTAAGAGTTGGGGCATTACATCCCCAGGGTCCCCCTGGGGATCAGGATCAGACACACACAGTTTGAGAACCACTGACTTAGAACATAGTATCGTGTCGTTTGTTGACGAATGGTTCATGCAATTCACGCTAGTGTTGCACTTTGTAAGTCACTCTGGATAAAAGCATCTGCTAAACAACTGAATTATAAGTAACAACGTTGTAAATGATACTTTTTATATTTAGAAAAGGACAGAGACTCGCGTAAAATACCGAGGAAGCAGCTGTGTTCCGTGAGCAGCGTTTTAAGCAGGCAGCGCGGATCTATGTTTACTTCCTGTATGGTGTTGCCAGGTTTCGCGAGAAAATAAGCCCAAAATAAGCGAGCCTTTCGCCCGGCTTTAAACATAATACATTGGCTATTTGAAAATAGCAGATCTACAAGCTCAGCAACAGATTGAGCGTTGTGAGCTTGTAGAGCAGCTATTTTCAAAAGATTTGCATACATTTGAAAACTTGTGAAATAGGACCTTCTGCATAATGAGTACTTTTACTTTTTGTACTTAAAGTACATTTTGATGCCAATACTTTTGTACTTTTAGTCAAGTACATTTTGTACTTTTTTCCACTACTGGACTTTATTAAAACAGTTAAAACTGTTTGTATTACACTTAAACATACTTTGTGTTGTCTAGCTTTGTTGAAATGCTTAATTTATAGTTTTAATGTGCAAATGAATCGTTTTTCCATGGCTTCGTTTTACTCTAGACGTTACTCTTATTCTGAAGAGATCGTCCACCGGATGTGTTATTGCTGCTAACGGCATTGGTTCTCAAAGTGGGGTCCGGGGACCCCCAGGGGTCCTTGAGGGAGTTCCAGGGGGTCCCCAGCTAAATGATTGATTAGGCACCAAATGGACCCTTATATGGGTCTGTAACTCTGAGAGTGTACAAATGGAAATGGGGGTCCGTGGGCTAATAAGTGTCAATTTGGGGGTCCTTGACATGAAAAAGTTTGAGAACCACTGGTTTACCGAACACAAGTTACGCACAGTTTACCTAAAACACACTTTTATTTTGAAGAGCACGCTGCGTCATCACGCATCCAGGAAGTGATGGTTGTTTACAGGGAACTCGTGGAACAGAGCAGAATGTAACAGATAGTTCCTGCTAGTTTTAATGAAGGTTGATTCGTTGGACATTAAATCAGTGTTAATTGTTCCATCATGGCTGCCGTCCTCCCCCGCATAGAGCAGCTGTCCAGCAGAGTGGTGAGGGTCCTGGGATGTAACCCGGGTCCCATGACCCTGCAGGGCACCAACACATACCTGGTGGGCACCGGGAGCAAGTAGGTACAACACAGCGATGGAAAGTAACTAAGTACATTTACTCAAGTAGGGGAGACCGGGATCAAAAGTTACAATATTTACATTTTCCTTCATAGTTCACAGAATACTTGAAATATGCCAGTCATCTTTTGTTTTAAGAAACATATATATGTGCCCTAATTATTATAATACCATTTAAGCTTAAGCTAAGGACAAGACTAAAATATTACTTTTAATGCAATAACCATTGTTACAATTGCCCCAATTGTAACAGTGGTTGGGGGCAATTGTAACACTAAAAATAAGTCATATCAACACACTATATCTCAAATAAAAGCACATCACTAAGTAATATATTTTTTTTATAATTTAATATTTTTACATAAGAATCTTTTATATATATATAATTTCAATTATTATTTTGTATTCGATTCTTTTTTCTTCAATTTAGTTTTTGTCTATTTTTTATTTAAATATATTTTTACATTGAAATTTTGTGAAATATGTTCATGTTCTAACATAAAAGTATGTAATCCCAGAAAAAAAATGTGCTTGCATTGAAACGCATTGTTACAATTGACCCCGATGGGGCAGACTTGATGAAATCCCATATTCTAGTTAGAAACACCTATACTAGCATAGGCTGCTGACGTTAATTTGTGACCAATAACATAGAGTTACTATAGTTACTTTGTAGATGTGTATTATTATTACAATACATACATTAACCACTTTATCCCTATACTTCGGCTATTTGAAAATAGCAGATCTACAAGCTCTCAATGCCTTGCTTTGCGACGCGTTGTGAGCTTGTAGATCTGCTATTTTCATAAGATTTGTACACATTTTTGAACACTTGTGAAATAGGACATTCTGCACAGTACTTTCATGCCAATACTTTTGTACTTTTACTCAAGTAAATTTTGAATTCCGTACCTTTTTAAGACCTTCATTGGCGTGAGAAAACATATATGGTTACATAGCCAAAGCAAGTGTCAAAATAAAAAACTAAACTAATAAATGTCGTGCAATTGAAGGGAATATACAGCAACTTGGGAAAAACTTGCTTATAAAACCACAAATGTTCATTTGCTGTTAGAAATAGTTATGTAGGCAAGGGTATTGTAAAGTTTTCTTTTTTTTTAATGGCAGCTATTTATTTTTATAAAACGTACAGTACAGTCTATATATGTCATCTCTGTACAGATAGAGCAGTAATACACATAACTCTTCAGTTGACCTTATCTGAGCCTTTATCTTATGGATGTTAATAATTGACAATTTAACCAACCATTCAGAAGAGTTGTAATCGATTAACAGTATCAGTTAAAGGGTGGTGTAAGTGATGGATATGGTTTGGTTTAAACACACAAACACATGTTAAACAGTTAAAGCTCTATATTCTGATCTATATTCAAACTTGCTTTTGCTTCAGTGCTCATTTCATAGATTTGTGAAGCCAAGTACCCCCTTCAGCCGACTACAACATTTATCATTAGAAAACCGCAAGAGAAACCCATAGGTAGAATATGATGCTATGAATGAATGAATGAATGAATGATAACCCACCTTTAGAAGAATATAACATTACAAATACATAAGAAATGCACTGAAAAAGTTGCAATTATTGCCTCCTCAGCATTATTTTAAACTGTGGCCTTAATATTTCAGTAAATCCAGGTTTTTTATATAATTTAATAGGTAACCAGAAGGCTCGCCCCAAAACACACTCGCCCCCCCAGTGGTTCTTGTATTCTTGTATTTGTTTTTATTGCGGTTAAGGTTAGGAATAAGGTTAGGTTTAGGCATAGTTTTACTGTGGTTACGTTTAGGAATACCTGGTGGCGACTGTTCCGAGGTCACCGGATTTGACTATATATCGGGACGAGCGTGTTTTGGGGCGAGCGTTCTTGCATTCATTTGATATGTACAAACTAATACTGCATAACAGCAAATGCTTTCAGATACAGTTGTGCGAGACACTTTTTTGATTTCATAATTTTCTTTAACACTGTATAAAGCATTTAACATAATGGTAAAATACTTTTTTTAAGGATGCTATAGGGTAGCCTGGTAAGCCCCCCCCCCCGCCACCCCCCCTTCCGGCAATCTCATTTGCATTTGATTTCAGGAAGGAGTCTGGCCTGCAGACCTGTATGGGCAATGTGGCTGTGGGCTGGAGTAATACGTTGACTGACAACCCCTTCAGCCAATCAGCAGTTCGTTCCCCTTCAGCCAATCAGCAGTTAGTTTCCCCGACCACCAGACAATGTGACGCAGGGGGACTTTTGAAAGGGCCATGCTGAAAATAGGTTGCTTTATTCGGATACATGCGTGTCACTGCCCGCCCCTGCCGGTTCTCTGATTTTTTATTTTAAAATAATAATAATAATAAACTTTATTTGATAGCACCTTTCATATAATAGGCTCTGTCATGATTAATTGACCAGTTAAACAACTAAATTCTATTCGAACGATATCTTAAAAGTCAATTCTGTGAGTTTGAGAGCGTTCTAAAGTTTTAAAACCGAAACCAAAAACAGCGGACAGAATTTCAATGGCGGCCGTTCCATTTTTGTCGGCTGCACTCGGCTCCATTCGGGCTCACTCGGGTTCCACCTGATTGGCCTAGTGGCCTACCTCCGCTGTCAATCACAGAGCAATGAGCGAGGACGCTGATAGGCGAGTCCAAGAAACGCCCAGATAAGCCTGCAGGCCAGACTCACTCCTGATATCAAATGGAAATGAGATATCCGGAGGGAGGGGTTTACCAGACTAGCTATAGGGTTCATGTAGACTTGTAGCACAAGCCAGGTGTGCCTTGGGATTTAATGACAATCGCTCATTTTTATTGCAATATAACTACTCTATATAAAAAGTTATAATCAGCCCTAAGGCAGCCTTAATTGCTAATGACCTGCTCCTGCTTTTATATCCATGTCCCGTACTGCATTGGTCCTCAAAGTGGGGTCCCCTAGGAGTCCTTGGGTGGGGGGGGGGGGGGATTTACAAGCTCATAACAACAGATCTACAAGCTCATGGGCTTGTAGATCTGCTATTTTTGAAAAATCCCTGGCACAAAATATTTTTGTGACGGAGTGGGTCCGCAGCCAAATACAAGTTTACATACACGTTTGAGAACCACTGCTGTACTGTACCCAGGCGGGTGCTGATCGACGCGGGGGAGCCTGCCGTCCCGGAGTACATCAGTAACCTGAAACTGGCCCTGAGTCAGTTCAACACAGCCATCCAGGAGGTGCTGGTGACACACTGGCACCGCGACCACACCGGAGGACTCACCGACATCTGCAGGGACATCACCGGTGAGTCACATAGCGATGCTGTCGGGCAGAAACCTCTTATTTCCATATTATAACTTTTTGTGTTTTTTTCGTAAATTAACCTTCAATTCGGGACACGTGCATCCATTTAGATTTGAGCTATAACCATTATTTTATACTTTGGGCTATTTTTGAAAAATTGCGTGTTCTCGCTGGTCCAAGCGTCTGTAAAGCGGGAGCCGACAAAGGTATGGCACCCTCATATCTTCAAAGGAATCCGACTGGAATCAACGAATTTCATAAACATCGTTTATGTCTACTAGTGTCTTCTTTCACAGTTTTTTCGGCGTTAATTCCATGATACCTTTCTCAGTTTTCTGTGATAAACAATCCTCGCACAAATAACATGAATCTACCGCTCCTATGACTATGCTTCCGCCTCGGTTCTGTTTCCACTAGGACTACAGGTCCGCGGGCACCGCGTCGTGATTGGTCGAATGTTTTTCCGGTCTGAACAACTTCCGTTACACAGCTTTCGGGAAGTGGAGTTCCAGACTCTATATAGCATTCAGAGATTGTGGAATAGTAGTCTGGTGACGCGAGACTATGTCAGAACCGTCCCTAAAACATCCGGGACAACGCTCCACACGTCCCAGACTCTTCTCCCATCTGGCTCCCAAACTGTGGAACGAACTCCCCATTGCAGTTAGAACTGCAGACTCACAGGCCTGGGCCGTAGGACAGTCCAGGCACCCTAGGCTGCTTGACAGCGTGTCGCGGGTTCGACTCCCGTTCCCGATGACCTTTACTAAGTGTCACCCCCCCCCCCATCTATCTCCACATTTCCTGTCAGCCTACTTTCCCTATCCCTCTCTAAATGAAGGCATAACAAAATCTAAAAAATCTAAATAACTGCAGACTCACTCCCAATCTTCTGCCGTAATCTGAAGACTCACCTCTTCAGATTCCACCTTAGCCCTTAGCACTTGCCCTAGCCTTGACGACCTTGCAGGCTTATTTATGCAAAGGCTAAAATGTAACTTTGATAGCATGTTATGTAGACAGATGCCAGGTTCATTTGTAGACCTGGCATCCTTTAGTGTGTTTATAGTTTCAATTTACAGATGAATGATTTGTTTGATATTATACTGTTTAGACTGATTATAGGTTCTTGGTTTACCTATGATTCTAGATGACTATTTCTATGCATTTGATGTATTACCTTGTTTACAGTAAATTGCTCTGGATTAGGAGTGTCTGCTAAATGCCTAAATTGTAAAGCCCTTAAGCCTGTCACAATTGCTACATAATTGCCCTGTCGCAATTATTTGAAAGTATATAACATAATCAAATATGCATGTTATTTGTCATATCTGCATATCTGTGCAACTTTTTTTTATGAAGCCTAAAAGCCAAAAATAAATGTATTTTGTATTCATAATGTTTCAATAATGTGTAATGACAGAAACACAATTAAATCGTTAATCGCAATTATTTGAAAGACAATCAATCGTCAAGCTAAATTTCATAATGGTGACAGCCCTATTCATCTGTTGAAAAAATAGCAAAAATAGCCTATCTACAAACTCATAACGCCCTGTGTTCGTTCTATTGTATTAACATACACTACCATTCTACAGATTAGTCAAAATAGTGTTGTATTCACACACAAAAAGTCACATTAAGAGCCTAATTTATTTATACAAAATGTAATTTCATGTTGCAGGTTCCCAGATACAAGTGAGCAAGCTGCCTCGCTGTCCTCCTGCTGAGGAGAAGATTGGAGACAAGGAGTACACCTACTTAAAAGATGGAGACGTCATCCACACCGAGGGAGCCACGCTCAAGTCAGTTCACTTTCTTTATTTGATGTAGGGGTACAATTAATCGGTTCAATCGATTATAAAACACATTTATTGTTAATTTAATATAAAATAACCGATTAGTAACTGATCCCTAGTTATTATAGGCAAAGAGTAATAAAAAAAAGTGAAAATGAGTGAAAATAGTGACATGTCTGCACGGGGATTAAATGGTGCTATAATAATATAATAAGCATTGATCATTAATTTGAATTCCCGCACTCTGGTTTCCCCACTAAGCTGTCTTAGAAACATATGGATACAGGGTACTGTTCACACCCGGACACCAGTGTTGATTTCGTCGACTACCTTTTTTCACTGACGAAAACTAAATAAAACTAAGCTACATGATACAGTATGAAGACTAAAAGTAACACTAAATATATTGACAATTTTGTCAACAAATAAAAACTAGACTAAAGTGTTAGGGAGGGACTAGTGGAGATGAGATCCAGTAGAACTAAAAGACGACTCATTTTAGGTTTGGTTGCGCTCCGGTGTTGCGCTCTGAAAATAGCAGATCTACAGTACAAGCTCACAACGTGCCACGCTGCGACGCGTTGTGAGCTTGTAGATCGGCTATTTTCAGCTTGCAACCAAGTGTAAAATCAGCCATTACGACGCCATCAAGCAAGGCCGGCCAAAATACATTTTTGACGACAAAATCAACTGTAGATTTAGTCGACTATAATCTTATGACATTTAGTCGACTAAAACTAGACCAAAACGAAAACATTTCTTGTAAAATGTGACTAAAACCACATGGATTTTTTTTTCAAAAAACAAAATAAAAATGTGCTGTCAAAATCAACACTGCCGGACACACAGAAAGTTTGTTTTAAAATTGTGTTTCCTATACAGGGTATTGTTCACGCCGGGACACACAGACGACCACATGTCAGTGGTCCTGGAGGAGGAGCGGGCCGTGTTCTCCGGGGACTGCATCCTGGGAGAGGGAACGGCCGTGTTCGAGGACCTGTACCACTACATGAGCTCACTGCACCTGCTGCTGGGCACCGAGGCCGATCTCATCTACCCCGGTTAGTTCTGCTGTTCTGCCGCAGTCTCTCAATCACAGAGTTCCCAAGTCCTGAGGTCACTCCCGCTACACCCTGGGTCACGGAAGTGTTTTTTTACTATTGAAAATACCATAGAGCATTGATTCTCTGGGGTTGGGGGACCCCTAGGGGTCCTTGAGGGAGTTCCTGGGGGTTCCCAGCTAAATGATGGATAGTTAGGAAAATCTGCTATTTTCAATAGAGTTTTGTGCATTTAAGTGAATTTTGACTGTCTTTTACCTGTAACAGAGTATTTTTTTTTACATTGCAGTATTGATACTTTTACTTAAGTAAAACATTTGAGTACCTTTTGCACATACACACCGGAATGTGTCCTCCGTTTGAGCCCGCTCACTGTGTCCACAGGTCACGGCCCCGTGGTCCAGAACGCCGGCAGTAAGATCAGAGAGTACATCCAGCACCGCAGCCTCAGAGAGCAGCAGATCTTGTCAGTCATCCAGGCCGGGGGCGGAGGGCGGGCCTTCTCCTCCATGGAGCTGGTCAAAGTCGTCTACAAGGTGAGGACCAAAACGTCGGTTCGGGACCTTCTCTCTCTCCTCTCTGTGGGCTCATGCAGCATATCGTCGAAACCTCTCTCTCTATATATATATATATATATATATATATATATATGTATATTTTTTTCTACCATACAGATTGGACAAAATAACATTGTATTCACACAAAAGTTACATAGTACAGCGGACAGTTGAATACAAGAAAAAAAAAAAAAAGATACAGGGGGGGGGGGGGGGGGGGGGGGGCTGCTGTATAAATAAAATAAAAGGCAGCAGCAGGTTTTTAGCTCTGATTTAAAAGTGAGCGTTGCAGCAGACCTGCAGTTTTCTGGTAGTTTGTTCCGGATATGTGGAGCATAAAGACTGAACGCTGCTTCTCCATTGGTTCTGTCTCCCTCTCATCTTTCATACTGTCAGATTACCTGAGAGGTCTGGATAATAATAATAATAATAATAATACCTGAGATGACCTTAGAAGTCTGGATGGACGGTTCCTGCTGTAGCACAAAATCAGACGTGTTTTGGCCTTAAACCATGCAGTGCTTTATAAACCTTCAGTTCCTCTTTGTACCAAGCTGTGTCCAGTGAGGATGTAGTCAGCTAGAATAAATAATTCCCCCTGATTCTACACTGTCCCCCTCTCAGCTTTCCTACTGTCTACTGTCTGCTCAAACCTTTTCATGTCAAGGACCCCCAAAATTATATGTATTTGGCTGCGGACCCCCAGATCTATAAGCTTATATCGCGGCACTCTGTGCCACACTATGAGCTTGTATATCTGCTATTTTTGAATAGCCAAAGTATAAGATATGGTTAAAGTGGTTAAAATGATTGTGGCACTATAAGTAATTTAGCTGGGGACCCCCTGGTACCCCCCCCCCCAAGGACCCCTATATGTTTCCCTCTTCCATCCAAATCAATTTCTCTACCATTCTCATCAGTAGATGTTTAATGATCATATCAGAACATTAGTAAGAATATGAGTAGAAGTTAACCAGTTACTAACTTACTGTGTGACGTAGAGGTAGTCCCATACATCGTATTGACCGAACTCTGAAACGACTAAACCGTCCTGATGTTGACAGCTGTATACCGTTGATCCCTGTCTTGTAGGACACCCCTGAACATCTCCACCGAGCAGCGGAGGTCAACCTGGTCCATCACTTAAAGAAACTGCAGAAGGATGGCAAGATAAGCCTGGGTAAGTAACTCCTCTTGGATGGCACCTCTACAGCTTGTTGAAGTTCTTGTGGGCTGATTTTGATGGATGTCTGTCTGTCTTCACAGTGGAAGATGCCACCCAGCTCAACACGTGGAAGAGTAACTTGTGACACTCGGATGACTAAACAAAACTACGTCCGACCGATGGCAGATTTTTGGGGTCAGACACAGATCACTATTTTGGAGAGTCTTTGATGTTTTGACCGACATTATTATGATTACATTTTTCTTTGGGCTTTTATGCCTTTATTGATAGGATAGTAGACTGACATGAAATGGGGAGAGAGATGGGGAGTGACACGCAGCAAAGGTTGTCGGGATCGGGACTTGAAACCGCAACACGCTGTCAGGCTGGCATTGCAGCCAAGGGTGCCCGGACCGCCACACCGCGGCCCGGGACGATATGATTTATTTTTGTTTAATTTTTCAACATTTGAAAATATTTTAAATATTTCACTCATGATGAGAAATTGGGATACGTCCGCTGCTTCATAAGAAAAGTCAAATAATGGCAGATATATAGGCCATACCGATATATTAGTCTGGCTGCAAACAAAACACACTCAACTGGACTCAAGCAAAGTGAAGATTATATATTTTAGAATGTAAAGTGATATTTCTTTGTTAAGAAGGTAAAGCTATATATTCTGATAGTACTCATTGCTATGAGTGTTTGTTCAGTAACAGAGGTCTCCCTGTCTCTCCAGCTGACTGTTCAGTAATTGTATCCAATCAGAAGAGGGAACCCCACAAAAATCCTTTTGTGAGCTTCCTTTTTATATTGTTCCAGTTTTGCACCTCTTTGTTTTGTTTTGTTTTGTTTCATTGCTTTCAATTACACGTGTTAATCCTGTCTCCCATGTTAGTTCTCTCTCCTGATTGGATAACATTGCTGACCAGGAAATGTATGTTCTGTTTACATACAGTAGAGCTGGGGAGGCAGGAATCAACTAACTATCAATCATTTAGCTGGGGACCCCCTAGAACCCCCTAGAACCCCCCCCCCGTTTGATGAAGAAAAAAAAACATGATGAGCGCTTAATTCTAATTTTATTCTCTGTTTATTCTCAAGGTGGAATGTCAGCTGCAAATGTATTGAAGTTTGTGAAAATTCATATATCTATGATTCATTAAATGAATAGTTGTTAAATGCCATCTGTTGTTTTGTTTTGCTTCAGCCACCTGTTGTAAATACTCAATTCAGTCAGTAGATGGCGGCATCTTCTCAGTAATCATGAGGCTAAAGTTGCCTTTCTTTGCATAATAATTTCTTTCTCTTGAATGATTTCATAATTCAACCTTCAAATATTTTTTCAGTCGCATTTAATCTTGATAAAGGAGTCGTGTGTGTGTGTGTGTGTGTGTGTGTGTGTGTGTGTGTGTGTGTGTGTGTAATAGTATTTATAGGCATGTATATGCGTATAAAAAAGATACATTACTGTGGCCCTCACGTGGAACTGCCTACAATCTTAAAACTGGAGAACTTAATTCACTTTCACTTGCTTTAAAACTCATTCAAACTTCACTCATTGAAATTCTGAAATGTCTATTCAGGGCGTTATTGGAAAAGAGATCTCAATATGTTATACGTATTGCATAATCTGATACATTTGTGTGAAAGTGCAGTGAACTTTTGACCTGTAGTTTAAATGACTGCATTGTGTCTCATGGGTTTTCACAGATTGACTAACTTACTGATGTAACTTACTGTAACAAGTGATAGAAGCACTGACAGCTCCTCCATTCCTCTGATGTTTGACTGGGGATCATTCATACATACAGTACATACACACATACATACAAACATTAGTGTTTGTTTGTTTAGAGAGAGAGAGAGAGAGAGAGAGAGAGAGAGAGAGAGAGAGAGAGAGAGAGAGAGAGAGAGAGAGAGAGAGAGAGAGAGAGAGAGAGAGAGAGAGAGAGAGAGAGAGAGAGAGAGAGAGAGAGAGAGAGAGAGAGAGAGAGAGAGAGAGAAATCAGTCAGTCAGTCAGTTCATTACAACAGTGCTTCTCGATTTTTTTTAAGTCATGTACTTGGCCGCGGACCCCCATCTGAAATGGTTTTGTGCCAGGGACCCCAGAAGAGAAGATTTACGTTAAATAAAATGATACATTATTCAAAAGTTTCTAAACATTTTTTATATTTTTCAAAAATGTTCAACAATAGCAGATGCACAAGCTTGCAGCGCGGCACGAATTCACATGCTGTGAGCTTGTATATCTGCTATTTTTGAATAGCCAACGTCTAAATGGATAAAGTGGTTAAAATGATTGTGATGCTATATTATCTACTTTTGCTGGGGGACCCCCTGTAACACCCCCCCCCCCCCCCCCAAGGACCCCTGTGTGGTTGCTTCACATACTGTAAGCACATTGCTATACTGGAATATGCTGCACTTGTCTGTTTGTGTTCAACAGTAGTATTATAGTGGTGGTACTTTCCCTTTTGTATTTTGTTTTAGTTTTCGCTCAGATCCTCTCCCACTACCGAAAGTAAGTGTCACTCAAACTGTATGTTTAAAACATTCACAGAATTTAGACACACATTTACATTTAGAGAAACTTTGTGGTGGAAATGTTGTAACCAGCTCAGAGGCCAAATAAAATGTGAAAATGAGTTTCAAGGCTTCCAAAATGTATGTTCATAGCTATAGTATTACCTTAGTAGGCTATTAGGTGACTTACTGTATACTGTACTGTCTATGCCAGTGGTCCTAAAACATGTTTCATGTTTCATTCAGTAGATTTTGTTCCAAACTATGAATCATTTAACTGGGTACCCCCTCAGGGACCCCAGTGAGTCCCCAGACCCACTATGAGATAATGCAAAACATTAATGAGAAAAGCGCCAAAAAGATGACCAAGGACACGCACATCCCATGCTGGGTGCTGGATCAAAACATCAGCAGTAGAAAAACAAATGCTGCACACCAGAGTTATGCTCCCATTGTGGAAATGTATTTGGTGGGAGTAGAGTGCTCTAATAATGATAAGTGGATAAAGCGGATGTGAGGTCTCCTCCTGGCCTGCTTCCGTTTCGTCTTTACAGTCGCGCAGATTTGTCCTAGTATAAATCAAAATAATCGAAGCATGTATGGCTTGCTACTTTTTAGTGGAATGGAAATTCTAAAATAAAATGTAAAGATGAAAACGGAAATGACGCACGGGTGACAGCTTCCGTTCTCGTAGGTGTAATTCCAGACTCTATATTGCATTCGGAGATTGTGGAATAGTTGTCTGGCTACGCGAGACTAGTGGGAGCATATCTCTGGTGTGCGGATTTTATTCCCAAAACATTAACATTTCAGCATGTCTCCTGCTCAATTCACAGACACACTGACAGACACAGACGCACAGACATTTGGAAGTATAGATGTGTTTTTGGTGAACTGCTGATGCGACCAACTTTCCACCAGGCAGCGCACTCCCCTGGGTCCTCTGCAATACACACACCAAGTTTGAAGTTGATCGGTCGAACGGTTCCCGAGATACGCAGAGGACAAATACGCTTGCATGCTCACTCAGGCTCACTCAGATTCAATGCATTTTAGAGATATGACGTATTGACATCATCACGCAATGACAACAACAATGTCCTCACAACCAAATGAAATGCATGATAATAAAGTGAAACTTCAGAAAAATAGAACTCCAGTTGGGCCTGCTTGTAGCTTGTCTTTGAAAGTTAGCATTTTGTTTACATTGCAACAGTGTTTGTCAGTCAGTCATTTGTAAAATGGCAGAACAAGCAGTTCAACTGGACCAGGAACAGTTCTGCTGTCCCATCTGTCTGGATCTACTGAAGGATCCAGTGACTGTTCCCTGTGGTCACAACTACTGCAGTAGGTGTATTGAGGCATACTGGAATCAGGTTGCTCAAAGAGGAAGATTCAGCTGTCCACAGTGCAGACAGACATTCAACCCAAGGCCTGTTCTGAAGAAAAACAACATGTTGGCTGATATGATGGATTTACTGAAGAAGGTAGTACTCCAGGCTGTTCTTCCTGATCACCGTTATGCTGGAACTGGAGATGTGGCCTGTGATTCATGCACTGGGAGAAAACTGAAAGCTGTCAGTACTTGTCTTCAGTGTCTGGTCTCATACTGTGACACTCACCTCCAGCCTCACTATCAATCTCCTGCCTTTAAGAAACATAAGCTGGTCAAAGTCCCCAGCCAGCTTCAGGAGAACATCCAGAAGAGAATCCAAGAGAGAGAGGAAGAAGCGAAGGTGCTTCACCAACAGGTGGAGTCCATCAAGCACTGTGCTGATAGAGCAGTGGAGAAAAGTGACACCATCTTTACCGAGCTCATCTCTTTCATCTCTTCCATTGAGAGTAGACGATCTGAGGTGAGGGAGCAGATCAGAGACCAGCAGAAACGTGAAGTGAGTCGTGTTGAAGAACTGAGGAAGGTTGTGGAGCAGGAGGTTACTGAACTGAGGAGGAGACATGCCGAGCTGGAGCATCTCTCACACACAGAGGATCACATCGATTTTCTACACAGTTCCACCTCCCTCTCAAAGATCAGTGAATCTAAACACCCAGTCAGCATCAATGTCCCTCCTCTGAGATACTTTGAACATGTGACTGTGGCTGTGTCAAAGATAAGGGACAAACTGGAGGACATTCTTAAAGAGTCAAAGTCCATGAACAGAGTGGATGTTTTACTCTCGGCACTACCAGAACCCAAGACCAGAGCTAAATTCTTACAAAATTCCTGTCCAATCACACTGGATCCAAACACAGCTCATAAAAGCTTGTCTCTGTCTAAAGGGAACAGAAAAGTAATACAGATGTACCAACAACAATCACATCCTTATAGCCCAGAGAGATTCAATGTTTGGTGGCAGGTTCTGAGTAGAGAGGGTCTGCCTGGGCGCTGTTACTGGGAGGTAAAGTGGAGTGGAAGTGTTGATATAGCGGTCTCATACAAAGACATCAGGACTCCAGATGATGAATGTAGATTTGGATACAATGATAAATCGTGGTCTTTACAGTGTTGTAATGACTATGACTATTACCTTTTCAGAGTCAGAAACGTTGATATTAAAATCCCAGGTCACATGTCATCCAGAGTAGGAGTGTACCTGGATCACAGTGCAGGTACTCTGTCCTTCTACAGTATCTCTGACACCATGACTCTCCTCCACAGAGTCCAGACCACATTCACCCAGCCCCTCTATGCTGGTTTTGGGTTTCATTTTTGTCGTAAAGGCACCGCAGAGTTGTGTGACCTCAAGTAGATCAGACTCTGGGTTTGTTTGTCTCTCATGACTCCACAATCATCTCTTAATAGTGTTGTCTTTTCTGAAGGTCAACAATCTCAGCTTCCAAAAGTAAGCTTATCTGTTGATTAAATAAATGATTAATTGGAACCAAAATAATAAATAAATAAATAAATAATACTCATTATTATTATTATTATTTAAGCTGCAAGCAGCGATCGCCCCTCTCTCCACTTTGGGGGGTGCATCAGCCACTGTTAGGTTATGTGGTTATGGGTTCAGTTGTGTATTTGCTTTGCCCTTCTTATCTTGTGTTTCTCATTGGTTCCTAGGACTTGGGGAGCAGTGTCTGAATCTGATGGCCATCAGTCTAATTGAGGAGCACCTGAGCTCGGGTGCTCACGCACCCTTTAAAAAGCCTGCTCCCCAGTCCTTTGGCAGATCTTTGATTTTTGCACCTCACCCGTGCACTCCTTCCAACATTGTGTTAATAGTTAATACATACAACACTCACCTACACTACACAATCCAATCATACATACAAGCATTACACAACTGACTTCACTGATTTCCCCACTTCATCTGTTCACTCCTAGTTTGTTCATTTGGTTTTGATTATTAAATAAATACTAATTTACTTTTTAAACTGCGTCTCCCCTGTTTTTTTGCTATGTTCGCTGGCTCCCCTAGGCCAGGAGCATAACAAATGGGGGCTTGTTCCGTTTAAATTTGAATTAATTTAGCAGAAAGTTTGGGTAAGTCAAGTCCCATTCCATTCTGCATTTATTTGTGCCAGCTGTGGTCGGCAATTGGCTCAATTGGCTGTTAATAAATGGCTTGTTTGCGCCATTGGTTTTGTGAATCAAGTGACGTCAGTGGGAATTTCCCTGGATTCCCTTGCAGTCATGTTTGTTCAACGGGTGGCGGTCCGGTGAGTGGCAAAATAAATCGGTCTTGCTCGCTTTTTTACAGTTAATTTGTTTGGTTTAAAGTTAGTATTTTAAGTTTGTGCGGGTGGGGAGGTTTTCCTGGTCATTTTGTACTTGTAGATATAGGGTTGCCTGGCTGGTTTTAGTTTTTTTTTACATAATATGGCTCTTTTAGGTTTAGTTTACTTGTTCATATGGGGTAAAATAGGTAGCGGGTTTAGGCTGGGGGGTGGAGTAGGTGCAGTGAGCAGCTGTAGCGGGTGCATATCGGTGCGTACACATTCGTCTCGGCGGCACAGCTAAGGGGTGCATGCGGGCCGCCAGCTACTGGTTGCCTTTCCTACCCCTTGGTATCAGCTAGGCCTTTGCGGTGGCCTTCAGTGCGTTAATACTTTCCACAAACACTGCACGAAGACGGGTGGAGTTTAGTTTGGAGGGTTAAATAGAGGGGCACTTGTACACTGTTTTTGTTTTTTGGAAGTTTGGTTGGCCACCTGGGGAGAAAATAAGCACACATGAGCCAGAATGGTCACTGTTGAGGTAGCCTCGATCTCCAGGCTTTTATTTTCTTTCGCGTTTTGCTCAAAAATAAGAGACTGGACCAGCCTGTTGACGTTCATGGAATAGGAAGTGTTTCATTTCCCCCAACCAATAAGAGTGCAGTGGGCTTCGCTCCAAATGGGGCGGGGCGGGGCGGTGGCTGACAGACGGATCGATGAACCAATGGAATCCGGCGGAATTTTGGAGCTTTTAAACCCGCCCCTCTAGACCAGATATCAGACACGCTAGGGCAGCCTACTGTAGAGGGGTTCATAGACTCTCCCTCAGAGGAGCCCTTAAATCAATGCACCATGGACCATTTGCTTAAAATTGCGGAAACATATCTATATGTACAATTGAGAAAAGTCAGCACTTCCTGTCCCCCGCTGAAGCCACCCCTATCTATACAAACACCCCTGGACAGGAAGTGAGGTCAGACAACACACTCCATATTTGGGCATAGCTCCATTGGGAACATCTCCTATTATGGCTTTATATATTCTAGAAACCAACAAACACAAAGCACCGCGCAGCAGATAGGGGAGAGGGGCGCGCAGCGCCCCGACCCTAGTAGAATTACATATACAGATTGACAATTACATATACCTTTAGCATATACCTTTCGTGCAGAAGGTTTTGAGTTGGAACTCTGCCTGGGGTTGACATCAGGATGATAATAAGGCGTTGATCATTAATTTGAATCAGCTAAAATCATGCAAAAAAAAGCAACAAAAGGAAAAAAAGTGGTAAAAAAGCAGAAATAAAATTCTACATTTGTTTACCAATATTTTATTCTACAATATTAAAAAAAAAAAAAAGCCTTTTGTGATGATGTTGGCTGCAGATTCAATCACAGTTTTATGGAGAAGCTTTCCATAGGGTCAACAAGTTGGAAAAACAAAAAAAAAACATACTGCATTTACATGGTTTACACAACTATGTACTTCAGTAGGCCTAATAAATCGGGTAATACGAATGCACTGTTTATTAGAAGTCCATCTGCACCCAGAATAACACTTACTGTAGTATAGCAGGTGTATGGTAAACCCTACTGGAAACTTGTATTGCAATATCGGTATCAGTCGATTTGACCATGAAAATATCGGCCAAAATGTCAATCGTGTCAATCTCTTTTTGGAGCTCAGGCTATAGTACAGAGTAGACATGTATTAGACACACATGCTCGTGGTTTGCCTACGTGTCCGTGTCACCCGGAGGCCTTCTGGAAATGTTATCTTTGTGGAAGTTGAGACATTTTTTTTTCATATTATTTACTCTTCCCTTCGTCCAACCGTGGACTTTGAAAGGAATTGCGACACTACACAAGCCAGGTTGCAGGTGACTGGAGATATTCCTCTCTATAGCAGCTGGTTTCTCATAGTGGGTGCCAGGGCACCCTAGTGTACCGTGACGCAAGTCCAGGGGTGCCATGGAATACTTTGATAATATTTCATTCAAGCTGATCAATATCACTTAGTTTAATTAGTTAGACCCTCTATTAAAACTTAATTAAAACTGACCTGAGTTGCACGATTAATCGTAAACAAAAAGAGCTGACCGCAGTTGAAACTCTACTTGGTGTTCCTTTTCAATCGACACCAAATCTCTTCGACAACAATAGCATATCTAGCAGATCATAAGGTTTGAGAACCACTGCTCTATAGCTCGTTCCAGCGCAGAGGACTTTTACAGTGACTTTTATTTTCACATGTCTTTTGGCCCCACATGTCTTTTGGGGTTCAAGTGGTTAAAATGACATGCTACCATGTCATTTCAAACACTTGAACCCCAGTATCCATATTCTTGGGGGAACAAACATCCGCCAAAAATAGGAGATCTACAAGCTTGCAATGCAACACGTTGGGAGCTTGTAGATCGCCTATTTTTGGCGAAGAAGTTTGGTGCAGACGGGAAAAAAGCTGTCCCAAGTACAGTTGTGTATGTCAGTTTTAGTAAGGATAGAGGGGTTAAAGGGATATTTCACTTTCAAAAAAACTTTTGGTCATTTTATCGTCTACTCAGGCTTTTGTCAGCCCCCCAGACAGTTTCTAAGTTGCTTGATTTAGTATTTAGATATTTGATATTCATTTTATCAGACACGCCCCCTTCCTATACAAACCCATTATAACTTCAAACTCCATTTTTAACATGTTAGATTCATCAAAAACACCCGTCCTTGGTTCTGGTGACTCACCCTGCCCTCCTAATGCGTGAGGGGGCCGTGTTTTTTCGATAACTTTTTTCATTTATTTTATTAGTTTTTTTTAAAGTATTTAATTTTTTTCATTTTCCAAAAAAAATATTAAAAATAAATGAAAAAAGTTATCGAAAAAACACGGCCCCCTCACGCATTAGGAGGGCAGGGTGAGTCACCAGAACCAAGGACGGGTGTTTTTGATGAATCTAACATGTTAAAAATGGAGTTTGAAGTTATAATGGGTTTGTATAGGAAGGGGGCGTGTCTGATAAAATGGATATCAAATATCTAAATAATGAATCAAGCAACTTAAAAACAGTCGGGGGGGCTCACAAAAGCCTGAGTAGACGATAAAATGACCAAAAGTTTTTTTGAAAGTGAAATATCCCTTTAAGGCAAGGCGAGTTTATTTGAAGAGCACATTTCAACAACAAAGCAATTCAAAGTGCTTTACTTAAAGCACTACATAGCGTCTCTGTTGGTGGAAACCTCATATGTCCAAAACTATTACTTTTCAGGATTCAAATAAAAAAATAGCAAAAGCAGCAGATTGACAAGTTCAAAACGCGTTGAACTAAAATGCAAGTCCAGAAGCTTGACCTTTTGATGCTTTTCTGTGACGCTGTAGTATGATCAAGTAGGACGAAAAAAACACAAAGTTAGAATATGGAGATAAGAGGTTTCTGCCTGACAGCAACAATATTAAGACATTAAGATGCAAGTGCAATAACAACAAAAAATGAATAAATCATTAAAATGAAAACAGAAAAGTGCAAATAAAATTCTCCTTATTGGCTTGCATGGCAGAGAAACACCATTCAAAGTCACTCCTTTAGCCTTAAACAAACACAAACAAAGCAGATTTTAACGACAACAGTGCAATTATTCTTAAAGATAATTTTTGAATACAGGACAATGTATTTCTACATAGCGGTATAGCCACTTTTACTTTAAAAAATAATATCTGTAGTACTTCTTCCTCCACTGGCTACTGCAGGGTGTGTGAATGTACTTAACAATGCGCACACGCACGCACACACACACACACACACACACGCACACGCACACGCACACAGACACACTTAACAACACTTAAGACCCTAACCTGAGGCTGGCAGCTTGCTCAGTGGAGGGAGGGGGAATCCCTTGAGTGGCTTCGGATTCCTCCAATCACGTGAGGAGTTTAATGATGGGCAGGCCAATGGCAGCAGGAGGTGGGAGGGGCCTCTGTAGGGAAGGCATTTTCTGGAGGACTTATCCCCGGTTAACAAATCCATGCTAAACACACAGACCTGTTGTCTCTACACACTGTGGGAGGTGGCATATTGTTGTTGTTGTACAGAAACCTATTATCTTCATATTTCAACTTTTTTTTTTCTTAAAAAATGAATGTCCTACTTGATCATACTACAGCGTCACACAAAAGCATCACAAGCTCGTGCCACATTTTGAGCTGACATTTGAGGTCTGGGGATCCCCAGGGGTCCTTGAGGGGGTTCCAGGGGGTCCCCATGCAGGAAAATGTGTTAATATAGCGTCAAAATCAGCGTAAGCATTTTAACTTGAATAATTTAGACATTTGCTTAACACAAATCTTCTCTTCTGGGGGTCCCTGGCAAACCTTTTCAGATGGGGGTCCGTGGCCAAATTTGTATAAATGTTGCTGTCCTTGACATGAAAAAGTTTGAGAACCACTGCGTTATGGTTAAATAAAACAAAGGAAATGACTAAACCTAGATTTGAAAATAATAATAATTGTTAACTGAAACTAAAACTAACAAAAAGATGTCCTTAGGTTTAGTCTTTGTCGATATTTCATACCTAAGACTAATATTTTAAAATATTGAATGAAAATAGCTGATCTACAAGCTCACAACACGCCCCTCAAGGGGGTCCCGAACCACCACAGTACCTGGCCTCCACACTACATGATGGATAATAGACTGTGCTACTGTATATCGTCTCTGTCGGGTGGAAACCTCATATGTCCAAACCTTCGTTTTCACGATTCAAATGCAAAAATCGTGAAAACGCGCTGCTCTGCGCCACATTTCCAGCTTGTAGATCTGCTACTTTTGATGCTTTTGTGTGACGCTGTAGTGTGATCAAGTAGGGCATTAACCTTAAGAAAACAAACACAAAAGGTTAAAATACGGAGATACTGTGAGAGGTTTCCACCTGACAGCAACAATATACTACAGTAGTACATACATTGTAGCATGTTTGTATGTAGTCAGCATTGCAGATACTGGGTTTCTGGAGAATGAAAGTGGTTGTAGGTTTTGTGTTGTATTGTTGTATGTGTTATATTGTCAGACAGAGGTGTTTTCTCCTGGGCAACCCTAGCATGGAAAAGGAGTTGGAAAAGTTGGAAACTTGGCTTTGTGTGTGTGTGTGTGTGTGTGCGTGTGTGTGTGTGTGCGTGTGCGCGTGTGCGTGTGCGTGTGCGTGTGCGTGTGCGTGCGCGTGCGTGTGTGTGCGTGTGCGTGCGTGCGTGCGCGTGTGTGTGTGCGTGCATGTGTACGGGTGTGTATAAGTCTGCCTGCACTCATCGTACCATCACTTCCTTATCAGCAAAACACACACACACACACACACACACACACACACACACACACACACGCACGCACGCACACACAGTGCTCCTGCCACCTGTCTGAGTGTCACGCAGCAGAGACAGTCGTCTTAAAAGTCTGATCCCCCCGTGACCAACCCCTGCTTAACTGTATCATACACACACACACACACACACACACACACACACACACACACACACACACACACACACGCACACAGCACGATCTGCATTATGATCTACAAGCTGACGTGTCGCATCGCGTTACAGAGTCACACTTCAGCGGTAAAGGTGTGAGGTCACGTTCTGGTATGAACCGTAACATGGCTCAACAGTGAGTTTCCGGACGGTACCAGTGCCTTTTCCTTTTCTCCGTTGAGCATTTCATTATCAACCACAATGTCGTAACAATCCCATGTAGACTTATACCACAAGCACGTGTTGCCAAAGTCTGCTTATTATAAGCGACTTTGGGCTTGTTTTTGTGTAAAGTAGAGTAAATATAGGTAGTTGCGGCCTTGCGGGTAAAGTAGCAGATCTACAAGCTCGAAACGCGCCGCTTCGCGTCGCGTTTCGAGCTTGCAGATCTGCTGCTTTTGATGCTTTTGCGTGACGCTGTAGGGTGATCAAGTAGGGCGTTCATTTAGGAAAAAAACACAAAAAAGTTAGAACATGGAGATAAGAGGTTTCTGCCCGACGGCGACGATGTAGTGTTGTTGTAGTCAGGTATCTGCTGTGCTCTCCTCTTCTCTGGAGCCAAAACTCACTGTGCTTCCACTGCCGGTTACCTAGCAACACAAATTAATCACAATCAAGAAGTAGGTCTCTCTCTCTCTCTCTCTCTCTCTCTCATTCTCTCTGGTAAAAGACATACTGTGTGTGTGTGTGTGTGTGTGTGTGTGTGTGTGCGCGCGCACGCGCGCGCACGCATGTGCATGCGTGCCTGCATGTGAAGCGACAGCAGAGGAGACTAGAGGAGAGGAGAGAAGGAGTGTGGGGAGAATTTGAGATGAGAGAGGGCAGGAGAGGACAAATGATGAACATTTGAACCCTGATCAGCTGTGATAGATATAGGCACACACTCATTTCTGGTCCATGCTGATCCATTCTTAAAGCTTATTATCAATAACTGGGCTCGTAATTATTCGTCCGGTTAAAGGCTGAAACTATCGATTATTACTGTGATTAATTGAATGATAACTAAAGTGTGTGTATATTTAAAACAAACATATCAACAGATCGATTCACCACTTAACCATTATTTAATATTTCGTCGCACAACAGTGTCATGCAAAAATAATGACAATAGTCGATCTGATTTTCACCTATAATGACATGATCCAAGATAGTGATTGATTATTGATTGATTGATTGCCATTTAAACCCCAGCATCCGTAATGTGGGGAAAGCTTTTGCTGAAAATAGCCCTAACCCTAAAATAGCAGATCGACAAGCTCACTAACGTGTCGCAGCGGCTATTTCCAGCGAAAGCTCTCCCCACAATAACGGAATACAGACACTAGTATAGAGCCCTGAGGGACCCCGGTCAGCCATACAGGGTTTAAGAGGTTCATTGTCCTCTGCTGTCCTGTAAGGTCCACTCGGAGAGGGACACTGTCCTTGTCCGGCCCCTGACACAGAAACCCTCTGTCACACTCCTCAGAGGGAGGGTTTGGGGGTCTCGTGCTTTTGCGCAACTGGGTGTTTGTGTAGAGATCAGCTGTCCATCCCCACATGCACGCACACGCACACACACACACGCACACACGCACACACACACACACACAACTGTCTTCAACTCACAGGGAGCAGGTGTGTGCTAGAGCGCTATGTGGTTTGAGTCTGCCGACGGACTGGCCAACTGACAAACACACACACACACACACACACAAACGCACGCACGCACCACACACACACACCTACGGACGCACTCACACACACACACTCAGGGGGGAAGGGGTGACAGATGTTGTGTATTTGGACGCTCTCACCGAGACACTCACTTCTCCTTTTGCTTGTTGTTGTTGGTTCAGCTTACTGCAGACTCTTCTCATTTCTTTGTTTTCCTTTTTTTTTAATGCTTTACTTTAATTAGGAAAATGCCACATAGAAAAACATTTATCCATTGGTCAGTAAGTCCATTTGTTAGGGGAAAAAAAGTGTGTAATTTTTTTGTGATGTCCATTTACAGGACTCACTACTTGTATATTTATAGGGGCGGCCAGCTGAGTGGTTAGTGAGCCCGCCTAGGGAGGCCCTGGTTGCCCCAGGTTCGATTCCAGGCCAGGCCAACATATGTGTCGATGAAATTAAATTTGTCCCTGAGCAAGACCCCCTTATTGCTCACAGGTTCTCATTGGAAACAAGACCGCAAGGACTTTCATGAACGACCTGTTTATTATCCTTATAGCATTGCATCCAGGATAAACATATCCTGGAACAGAGCAGAGCAGATCTACAAGCTCACAACATGTCGTGATGTGACGCATAGTGAGCTTGTAGAGTGGCGATTTTCACTATTGATTAGGGCTTAAGTGGTTCATTCATAATGTATTTTAGTAACTTTGGTGAGAACTATTTCTGTCTACTCACTCTTTGTCTCAAAAGAGGGCTGTGGACAGTTCAGAAACATGACTACCAGTGACATCATCAACAGGCTTGGTCATTTCAAACAAATTTATTTCGAACTTCTTTTTTTTTTATGCCATAACAATAGCTTCTAGTCAGCATTCATTTCCAGGAAGAGAAAGGCTGCAGTTTCTATTAGCTTGGAATCCCCATCAATGATGTCATTATAGGCAGGTTTCTGGATATATCCGTAGCCCAAGCCCACCAATGAGACACAGAGTGAGGAGACAGAAATGGTGCCATCGTATAATGAGCATTAGTGAGGACCAATTATATCGTCTCTGTCGGGTGAAAACCTCACATGTACGAAACTGTTACTTTTCAGGATTTCAGGATTTTAAGAAAACAGCAAAAGTAGCAGCTCGACAAGACGCATTTCGAGCCGTGCTTCGAGCTTGTGGATCTGCTACTTTTGATACTTTTGTGTGACGCTATATGATCAAGTAGGGCGTTAATTTACGAAAAAACTCAAAAGGTTTAAATATTGAGATAAGAGGTTTCTGCCTGACAGCAACAATACAAAGATAAGGTTGGAATGGGTGAATTTCTCCTTTAAAGATTGGACAGGGACTCACCATAATAGACTCTGTCTTGTTGCACTTGTTGATGTTTTTCAAGAGTTTGCCTCCACAGTAGATCATACACACAAATCTTTGTGTGACATCCCTATTCCGGGGTGAACATTCACCGAAAATAGCCGATCTACAAGCTCACACCGTGTCACAGCTCGGCGCGTTATGATCTTGTATTTTCGGCAAAGAGGTGTGGTGTAGAGGGAAAAAGGAGCTGGCTAAGTAATGTCAGGTTTACTAAAAG
>NC_139942.1:14815939-14845939 GCF_963454915.1 Gymnoscopelus microlampas
GTTATATACAGTCATTAGTTAATACAGTTATATACAGTCATTAGTTAATACAGTTATATACAGTCATTACAGTTATATACAGTCATTACAGTTATATACAGTCATTACAGTTATATACAGTCATTACAGTTAGCCTATATATACAAATTAGCCTTGGCTATAAACCCCTTGTACAATTGCAACGGTTTCATGTTTTTATAACTGATTCATTGTTTTTTGTATTGTCCCTGTCAAATAAACATATAAATAAATATAAATAAAATAATACAGTCATTACAGTTATATACAGTCATTACAGTTATATACAGTCATTACAGTTGTATACAGTCATTACAGTTGTATACAGTCATTACAGTTATATACAGTCATTACAGTTATATACAGTCATTACAGTTATATACAGTCATTACAGTTGTATACAGTCATTACAGTTATATACAGTCATTACAGTTGTATACAGTCATTACAGTTATATACAGTCATTACAGTTATATACAGTCATTACAGTTATATACAGTCATTACAGTTATATACAGTCATTACAGTTATATACAGTCATTACAGTTGTATACAGTCATTACAGTTATATACAGTCATTAGTTATATACAGTCATTACAGTTATATACAGTCATTACAGTTATATACAGTCATTACAGTTATATACAGTCATTACAGTTATATACAGTCATTACAGTTGTATACAGTCATTACAGTTATATACAGTCATTACAGTTATATACAGTCATTACAGTTATATACAGTCATTACAGTTATATACAGTCATTACAGTTGTATACAGTCATTACAGTTATATACAGTCATTACAGTTATATACAGTCATTACAGTTATATACAGTCATTACAGTTATATACAGTCATTACAGTTGTATACAGTCATTACAGTTATATACAGTCATTACAGTTATATACAGTCATTACAGTTATATACAGTCATTACAGTTGTATACAGTCATTACAGTTATATACAGTCATTAGTTAATACAGTTATATACAGTCATTACAGTTATATACAGTCATTAGTTAATACAGTTATATACAGTCATTACAGTTATATACAGTTATATACAGTCATTACAGTTATATACAGTCATTAGTTAATACAGTTATATACAGTCATTACAGTTATATACAGTTATATACAGTCACTAGTTAATACAGTTATATACAGTCATTACAGTTATATACAGTTATATACAGTCATTACAGTTATATACAGTCATTACAGTTATATACAGTCATTACAGTTATATACAGTCATTACAGTTATATACAGTCATTACAGTTATATACAGTTATATACAGTCATTACAGTTATATACAGTCATTACAGTTGTATACAGTCATTACAGTTATATACAGTCATTAGTTAATACAGTTATATACAGTCATTAGTTAATACAGTTATATACAGTCATTAGTTAATACAGTTATATACAGTCATTAGTTAATACAGTTATATACAGTCATTAGTTAATACAGTTATATACAGTCATTACAGTTATATACAGTCATTACAGTTATATACAGTCATTACAGTTATATACAGTCATTACAGTTAGCCTATATATACAAATTAGCCTTGGCTATAAACCCCTTGTACAATTGCAACGGTTTCATGTTTTTATAACTGATTCATTGTTTTTTGTATTGTCCCTGTCAAATAAACATATAAATAAATATAAATAAAATAATACAGTCATTACAGTTATATACAGTCATTACAGTTATATACAGTCATTACAGTTGTATACAGTCATTACAGTTGTATACAGTCATTACAGTTATATACAGTCATTACAGTTATATACAGTCATTACAGTTATATACAGTCATTACAGTTGTATACAGTCATTACAGTTATATACAGTCATTACAGTTGTATACAGTCATTACAGTTATATACAGTCATTACAGTTATATACAGTCATTACAGTTATATACAGTCATTACAGTTATATACAGTCATTACAGTTATATACAGTCATTACAGTTGTATACAGTCATTACAGTTATATACAGTCATTACAGTTGTATACAGTCATTACAGTTATATACAGTCATTACAGTTATATACAGTCATTACAGTTATATACAGTCATTACAGTTATATACAGTCATTACAGTTATATACAGTCATTACAGTTGTATACAGTCATTACAGTTATATACAGTCATTACAGTTATATACAGTCATTACAGTTGTATACAGTCATTACAGTTATATACAGTCATTACAGTTATATACAGTCATTACAGTTATATACAGTCATTACAGTTATATACAGTCACAGTCATTACAGTTATATACAGTCATTACAGTTGTATACAGTCACAGTCATTACAGTTATATACAGTCATTACAGTTATATACAGTCACAGTCATTACAGTTATATACAGTCATTACAGTTATATACAGTTATATACAGTCATTACAGTTATATACAGTCATTACAGTTATATACAGTCATTACAGTTATATACAGTCATTACAGTTATATACAGTCATTACAGTTGTATACAGTCATTACAGTTATATACAGTCATTACAGTTATATACAGTCATTACAGTTATATACAGTCATTACAGTTGTATACAGTCATTACAGTTGTATACAGTCATTACAGTTGTATACAGTCATTACAGTTATATACAGTCATTACAGTTATATACAGTCATTACAGTTATATACAGTCATTACAGTTATATACAGTCATTACAGTTGTATACAGTCATTACAGTTGTATACAGTCATTACAGTTATATACAGTCATTACAGTTATATACAGTCATTACAGTTATATACAGTCATTACAGTTATATACAGTCACAGTCATTACAGTTATATACAGTCATTACAGTTGTATACAGTCACAGTCATTACAGTTATATACAGTCATTACAGTTATATACAGTCACAGTCATTACAGTTATATACAGTCATTACAGTTATATACAGTTATATACAGTCATTACAGTTATATACAGTCATTACAGTTATATACAGTCATTACAGTTATATACAGTCATTACAGTTGTATACAGTCATTACAGTTATATACAGTCATTACAGTTATATACAGTCATTACAGTTATATACAGTCATTACAGTTTTATACAGTCATTACAGTTGTATACAGTCATTACAGTTGTATACAGTCATTACAGTTATATACAGTCATTACAGTTATATACAGTCATTACAGTTATATACAGTCATTACAGTTATATACAGTCATTACAGTTATATACAGTCATTACAGTTATATACAGTCATTACAGTTATATACAGTCATTACAGTTATATACAGTCATTACAGTTATATACAGTCATTACAGTTATATACAGTCATTACAGTTGTATACAGTCATTACAGTTATATACAGTCATTACAGTTATATACAGTCATTACAGTTGTATACAGTCATTACAGTTGTATACAGTCATTACAGTTATATACAGTCATTACAGTTATATACAGTCATTACAGTTATATACAGTCATTACAGTTATATACAGTCATTACAGTTATATACAGTCATTACAGTTATATACAGTCATTACAGTTATATACAGTCATTACAGTTATATACAGTCATTGCAGTTATATACAGTCATTACAGTTATATACAGTCATTACAGTTATATACAGTCATTGCAGTTAAATACAGTCATTACAGTTATATACAGTCATTACAGTTATATACAGTCATTGCAGTTAAATACAGTCATTACAGTTATATACAGTCATTACAGTTAAATACAGTCATTACGGTTACAGTCATTACAGTTATACAGTCACAGTCATTACAGTTATATACAGTCATTACAGTTATATACAGTTATATACAGTCATTACAGTTATATACAGTCATTACAGTTATATACAGTCATTACAGTTATATACAGTCATTACAGTTATATACAGTCATTACAGTTATATACAGTCACAGTCATTACAGTTATATACAGTCATTACAGTCATTAAAGTTATATACAGTCATTACAGTTATATACAGTCATTACAGTTATATACAGTCATTACAGTTATATACAGTCATAGCAGTTTACAGTCATGGTGTTTCATAGCACACGCAATGATTTTGTTCAGCATAGCTATATATATATGTTATGGTATTCATTTTAAGACCCGAGGCCTTCTAAATCAGTAGTTCTCACACTTTCAAGATTCTTCAAAAATGTTCAAAACAGCAGATGTACAAGCTCACTGCACGGCACAAAGTGACGTGCTGTGAGCTTGTAGATCTGCTATTTTTGAATAGCCAATGCGAAAATCTAAAATGACACAGGTGCTTCTCCGGTTTTAATGGGTAAAAAACGCCTATCCACAAGTTTCCTATAGGCATGGTGGGCATCACTTCCTGTCGATTTGATCAGTTATCAGGGATCAAATCGACAGGAAGTGATGCCCACCATGCCCTAGGAAACTTGTGGATATAAAGGTGACTTTCCACCAAACAGACAGACTACAACAGACTGCAGAAGACTGGCAGTCTGTTGGCAAAAGTTGGCATTTCGTTCAGCACAAGCTATCGGCCGATGTGCACATCGTTGTGCTAATGCGTTATAGCTGGCTGGCCTGCCAGCGTTGCCAGGTCTGCTTATAAGCGACTTTGGGCTTGTTTTCCTGTAAAGTCGCTTGTAAATATTCATGGTGGTTGATTTTGTCTGGGCTTGTTTCTGACGTGTAGTTGCTTATTTGGGCTGGCTTTCAAGATTCTTTTTGAAAATAGCTGATATGATAGGGCTCAAGTGGTGAAACTGGTTGCTTCTTTAGGGCTTGTTTTCAAAGAAATGACATCAGTGATGGGGATTCCATAGAAACTACAGCCATTCTCTCTCTGGAAAGTTAGCATAATATTCTTCTTTGAGATGACCAAACCTGCCTAAGATGATGTCACTGGTAGGCATGTTTCTGAACAGACACAGAGTGAGCAGACAGACATTGTTCCATCTTGTAATGAGCATTATTGAGGACCAGTGGTGGAAAGTACATGTTTTTAAGACATTGCGCAAGAGTTGCGGCCGTAGAGATAACATTACTGATTCCCCTACTGGTCAAATGTTGAATTGCATCTTCTAATGCATAATATTATGGAACCGGCTGAGGAGAGAAGCGATTTAATCGCTTTTGTCAACTCGTTGGATAGATTTTATTGTACGTTAAAATTTCATCTCAGAACATCTGAGAACATCTGAGAGCATTTCAGAAAACCTTTACTTTTTGGATACGATGTGCAGAAAGGGGTAAGAAACATGTAAAGTGGAAAATGTGCGGACATGTTTTACCCAAACGGCACCGACAAACGAGGAACCTCATCTCCGAGCTACAGTATACAGCGGAGGGTGAGGTTCCGATTGGAGCTATGATTAGCCTACTATTAGAATATAGAGCTATTTAACACTTACTTTAACGACACACTTTAACCTGTACATGGGCAAAGTTGCCCACCCCTGTTTTAACCCATTAAGGCCTGAGGCCGATTCTACAAAATGTCTTCTAAATCCTATCAGTGTTTTGAAAAAACCTATGTTTCTATATAAGTGGTTCTCAAACTTTTTAATTTCAAGTACCCCCAAAATTATGTGTATTTGGCCGCAGACCCCCATCTCAAAACATGTTGTTCCAGGGACCCCCAGAAGCAAAGATTTGAGTTACAAGTGTTAGCTTTAAAAAATATACATATTCAAAGATTTGCACACATTTTTTTACGATTTTTCAAAAATAGCAGATCTACAAGCTCGTTGTATATCTGCTATTTTTGAACAGCCAAAGAAATCTAAAATGACACAGATGCGTTCCCGGTCTCAATGGGTTAAATGAAAAATGAAGTTTTGTTGTTAATTTGCTGAGCAGTGACTGTATTTTTACACGTTCACTGATTGTCATTTCATTGTTACTTTGATGCCAGCAGGCTCGTTATCTGCCTACACTTTACCTTTCACTTTTCTATTCAATTTCCCTGTTTGTATGCTGACCATTTAATCACAACGTCATGGTTTGAAAAGAATAGTTTAGTATCAGAACCTTACTTATGATGTTAACGTTCCTGAATTGAATTGTGTCATGTCACCACCTCTGCACCAGTCTTTCCTTCTTCTCTTTTTTTGTTGTCGTTATGCCAATTGAATCAATTGGCATAACGACATCAATTGAATTGATGCATCACGGTGGATTCGAACCCCTTAACTCTGTGGTGGTAGGCGGCTACTTATCTCCATATATTAATCTTTGTCATTTTATGGTCATTTAATGCCCTACTTGATCATACTACAGTGTCCCTCAAAAGTAGCAGATCTGCAAGCTTTGAGCTTGTAACAAAACATTTACTGATGCGAGGCGATTTTTGCTTTACTTGGGTATGTCAGTTTTTCTGTGCTTTATGCTTTTACTCTCCATTTACTCCACTACATTTGTAGACATATTTTGTACGTTTGTCCATTTGTTAAAAGACTGTCGCACACCTAGAATAAAAAAGTCTTTATCGAAACAATGCTTCTCGTTCATACATGTTTGCTCCGGTACTGAGTAGGTTTGAGAAATAGCACTTTGTCTATTTGAGAAATAGCAGATCTGCAAGCTCACAACGTGTCGCAACACAACACATTGTGAGCTCGTAGATCTGCTACTTTCAAAATTTTGATTACATTTTTTTAAGTTCTGAAAACAATGTTCTGCCCAAGGAATACTTTGGCGTTTGGTGCTTTAAGTATTATTTTGATGGCTTGATGCCAGTACTTTTACTCAAGTCGAATATTGAATTCAGGATCCTTCACTTGTAACTGAGTATTTCTGCATCGGGATATTGCTGCCTTAACTTAACCACTTAAACACCTGTAAGTCTTAAGAGAACACTTTTTTCCATCCACACCAAATCTCTTCGCCAAAAAATAGCCGATCTACAAGCTCACAATGCGTCACACGAGACGCATTGTGAGCTATTTTTTGGCTAATGTCCCCCCCCGCCGCAGAATATGGACGCTGGGGTTCAAGTGGTTTAAGTTAAAAAAAATCTGTATTACTTCTTCCACCTCTACTAGAGAGAGTCATGGCTGTTGCCTGGGTCTGTCTATTTTTGGGAGCACGTTCAGAGTGTTATCTCTCCATGCAACATATGCTGATAACACACGACTGCAGCACATGTGAGCACAGTCAGAGCCAAGACGCCTTATGCTGCATTGAACCACTCACACACACAGGCACGCATGCGCACACGTGCACACACGCACGCACGCAAGCACACACACACACGCACACACACACACGCACACACACACACGCACACACACACACACACACACACCAGTGGTGGAAAAAGTACTCCAGTAAAAGTATCAATACTGCAATGTAGAAGTACTCTGTTACAAGTACAAGTCCGGAATTTAAAATGTACTTGAGTGAAAGTACAAAAGCATTGGTATCAAAATGTACTTAAAGTACCAAAAGTAAAAGTTCTAAAATGTTTGAAAATAGCCGATCTACAACCTCACAACGCATCGCATCAAATAGCCTAGGTATAATATAGGGCTAAAGTGGTTAATGTATGTTTTATAACCTAATGATATATATACCTGCAAAGTAACTAGTAACTAAAGTTTTCAAATAATTGCAGTGGAGTAAAATTACACTATTTGCCTCTGAGATGTAGTGGAGTAGAAGTAAAAGTATAGACAATTGGAAATACTCCAGTTAAGTAAAAGTACCTCAAAATTGTACTTAAGTGCAGTACTTAAGTACAAATGTACTTAGTTACTTTACACCACTGACACACGCACACGCACACACGCACACACACGCGCGTGTGCACACACACACGCGCGTGTGCACACACACACACACACACACACACACACACACACACACACACACACACACACACACACACAGTGTTACGCTATAATGACAACATAGTGCTCAAACACAGACTGTCCGGTCTCAAAAAGTTCACAGGTAACCAAAAACGTCACACGTTTTTGGTTACCGGTAGATGTGTTGTAAATGCCATATCATATTTTTTTTTCCTATCGATTAGTCACCCCATGGAGACTTGAATTGTTTTTTTAGGAATGCGACAAAAACGAAAAAAACATCCATGAATCAAGTCTCCATAGGGTGGCTAATCGATAGAAAAAAATACATTGTTTGGGTGAACTAGCCCTTTAAGTGCTGCCATTTCTACCATTGATCTAATAGAGCCTGCCTGCTTGCTCAGGGGATAAATTGAATATTGACCCTCAGGTAACAATTTGTGTCTGAGAATGTGGACGCTAGGGTTTATGTGGTTAAAAAGCAACAACATTCTGTTATATATGTTGTGTTGAAAAGACATATGGAACACATAGTACATAACACCAGAGCCGTTGACAAAGAGAGTTACGGCACTCTTTGATCGCGCCACGATGCGATCACGTGATCGCACGTGTTTCACCGACACCCATATTAACCCATTAAGACCGGGAACGCATCTGTGTCATTTTAGATTTAGTTGGCTATTAAAAAAAATGCAGATCTACAAGCTCATTGCGCGGCACAGAGTGCCATGCTATCAGCTTGTAGATCTGCTATTTCTTTTTAATCGTGAACATTTGTGCAAATCTTTGAATATATATATGTTTAAAGCAAACATTTGTAACTCAAATCTTTGCTTCTTCAAATGTCTTCTAAATCCTAACTTAAAAACAAAAAAAAGACCTATGTTACTATAATATCAGTGGTTCTCAAACTTCATTTCATTTCAAGGACCCCCAAAATTATATGTATTTGGCCGCGGACCCCCATCCCAAAATATTTAGTTCCAGGGAACCCTAGAAGCAAAGATTTGAGTTAAGATGTATATATATTCAAATATTTGCACAGATTTTCAATATTATTTAAAAAAAATAGCAGCTCTACAAGCTCATAGCGCGGCACGCGCTATGAGCTTGTAGAGCTGCTATTTTTTAATCTAAAAATGGATGCGTTCCTGGTCTTAATGGGTTAAGAGGCTTCAACATTGGAACTATACAGTAGTGCATGGTATTATTGGCACCCGATGGCAAGCGTTAAAACCGCATTCTTCCTAATGTACGTTGGTTTTGGCAAAATGTATTTTTTATTCCACCTTTATTTTACCAGGAATAGTCCCATTGAGATTATAAATCTCTTTTGCAAGGGAGTCCTGGTCAAAACAGCAGCACACAAAGTTTCTCATAAAAATAACACAAATATCAACATAAAACATAAAATCAAAACAATACAAAATAAATGATTGAATACTGAATAGTATATGAATATTCTCCACTATTCTATCCTACTATTATTTTCTAATATTCTATTTTTTAGATAGCCTATTTTCAGCGAATACATTTGGCGTTGAGGGGAAAAAGGAGCAGACCAAATATGTAGGTCATTTAATATAGAATATACAGTATGTCATTTGCATCACATCCACCAAAATGTTGCAACTCTGTCTGAATAGCTCTGCATAATACAAAGCTGATGAGTGGTTAGACTATACAGTAGTTATCTGCCTAAGGGTTGATAACTGTTATCAGCCTTAGGATTGATAACTATTATTAGCCTTATGCTGCGTTACTGGCGCAAGCGACATAGCATACTGTATGTCACTGTGTAGCTGTTAAGTCCGATTTATACTTTTTTTTGCATGCGGCTGTTGCACACAAAGAAAGCTGATCAACATTACGCTCACGTCACAAGTTTTTATCCGAGAGTTTAAATATTTTCAATCCACGATCCCACGTGAAAACCTAGCATCCCTATTCTGAGGGCGAACTTTCAGCGAAAATAGCCGATTTACAAGCTCACAACGTCGCATCTTAAGGTTGTACATTTTCGGCGAAGAGAGTTGGACTGGAGTAGAGGGAGAAAAGGAGCAGAGCTAGTGTAGAGCGCTGCGGGATTCCGGTCAGCTAAGTCAGTAGTTCTCATACATTTTCATGCCAAGGACCTTCGTAGAAAACAGGAGAGTCCCGCACACTGTTTTCGCTTATGGAAATCTTTATTGCAGAAACAATGGTATGTGGTACATGTCAAGGACCCCCAAATTGATATATGCATTTGGCCGCAGACCTCCATTTGGCGCCAGGAAGGGACCCTCATAAGAGAAGATTTGTCAACATTTCTCAAAATCTTCTCGAAAATAGCAGATCTAATCTGCAGAACAAGCTCACAACATTGATGCGTTGTGAGCTTAAAGGAGACACACCATGAATTTAAAAAAAATAT
This sequence comes from Gymnoscopelus microlampas, assembly GCF_963454915.1. Classification (NCBI taxonomy): domain Eukaryota; kingdom Metazoa; phylum Chordata; class Actinopteri; order Myctophiformes; family Myctophidae; genus Gymnoscopelus; species Gymnoscopelus microlampas. The sequence goes on from NC_139942.1 coordinate 14,826,208, forward strand.
TTGATATTTAATATCATATGGTGTATGTCCCTCAAACCATTTTCAAAAGGTTTGAGCCTAAATCAACACTCATATACTCATCCCAAGTCAATTCTCTCAGGCTTATAAAGCACTTTCAGCTGCAACACCAAAACGTCCTGTTGGGCAGAGGGGTGCTACTGAGCAATTCTGTCTGGCAAAATACATGGGCAGAAAGTTTCGTGATGTAAGCAAACATTGCCATTCTGAGATGGCCTGTTCAGACACGCCCATTCTGAAAATCTCTGAAATGAGAATGAATGACTGAATGTTTAAAAAAAAAATGTTTTGGGGTACAAGAGACACTGGGGAGCCCAAAAAATACCCCCCAAAAAAAAAAAAGTGAAATTCATGGTGTGTCTCCTTTAAGATTAAAATGGTGATGAAGTGTTTAAACAGTTCCTCATTTTACCGTGGACTGGACACCCCATCCAAGTGTATAGGGTTTAAGTGGTTCCACGATTGAGCATGCACACACGCACTGTATGCGTGTATGCACACACCACACCATAGCCGTTTTCATCAGGATGGGGGATGGAATATTTGAGCGCTTTAGCACACCTGATGACTGCATATTTGGAGGGTGGTTATATAATAGTGAGTGGGACAAGCAAGTGTAATATTTAGTGCTAGCCTTATTTTAATTGTGGTGAAAACCGGGACAAGTTGGCAGTGAATGTTGGAAACCGGGCAAAAAAAAGTAAACAAAACAAAGTACATCCAAACGATAAAGTCCCATGGGTGCTGAACAGAGGAACAGTCTGAAACAGAAAACAAAAAGTCTGCACAGTGGATCAAGCTACATAAGTAATTGTATTAGTGAATTACCAGCAAGGTGATGTTTTCAGCTTACTAGCTCTTCCTCATTTTATGATGGAAACCGGGACATTTTAGTGTTTTGCAGATAAGTGTCGGGACTTGGGACAATCCCAGACAAACTGGGGTGTCTGGTGGTCATCATATTTAGATGTCACATAGCAGCCAAGCTGACACAGGCCATGAGGGGGGGGAGAGAGAGAGAGAGAGAGATAACCTGATTCCGCCAGATGGAGCGGTATTGAGTTCACAAGTTTACAATACAGCCTCCATCTGGGATCGCTCAGAGATTTTTAACCGACCCGTGCCCAGTCGAACCAAACAGTGGCAGCTATGGGCGGGATCTTGGCGAGACCGGGTGTGACGCCATCGAGAAGTGCCTGTTCCATGTACTGTAGTTCTTTCACTATTCATCATGGCCGCTACGCACGAACAACACCACTCCAAGTTGCGCAGCTACTATACGTCATGTAAACACGTCAATGTGATTGGTTGGAGCACGCCCAGACGGTGATAGACAAACGGTCCCATCCAATCACCTGCCATGTAGCTTGAAAAAAGGGGACCGCCCTCTTCAGTTCGGTTGGGCTACCCGAGATCCCAGATGGAAGTAGGTTGTGAAACAAGTGTGTGAAGCAAGCTTCCTCCATGTGGCGGAGTCAGGCTAAGAGAGAGTTGCCACCCTACTGTAAACAAGCATTTCCAATGTTACACTTTTTCATAATAGGCTCTATTCACAGCAGCCATATTATGAAGACATTCACAGGTGTTGCCAATGATACTAATGAAGGCTCTGTTCCATTCTGGTCAAACAGAGTCAGGGTGCTGATATTGTGCATGTTGGCTCACTGGAAACACTGTTACACCAGTGGGTCTACAGTTGGGGTCCAGGGCTTCCAAATGGCCCCTTACAGGTGTGTAGCTCTGAGAGTGTACAAATGGAACCAAATGGACCCGTAAGGGTCCATTTGGTTCCATTTGTACACTCTCAGAGTTGTGGGGGTCGTGGAAACCACTGTGCTAGACTAAATGGAACAGAGCCTTCATTAGTATCATTGGTAACACCTGTGAAAGAAGTGATAATATGGCTGCTGTGCATAGAGCCTATTCCATTTCTCAAACACACACTCTCTCTCTCTCTCTCTCTCTCTCTCTCTCTCTCTCTCTCTCTCTCATCTATCTCTCTCTCTAGTGTTGAAGAGTGTGTGTGTGTGTGTGTGTGGTGTGTGTGTGTGTGTGTGTGTGTGTGTGTGTGTGTGTGTGTGTGTGCGTGTGCGTGTGCGTCATTGTGTGTGAGCGTCGGCTGGATGAATGTCGGTCATCAGATTCAGCAGCATGACCTGACAGTGTTTTTCCACGTAGGCTCTCAGCTCCTCCTGGATGCTCGGCCTCTCTGCTTGTCTGCTAGTCGTACCAGCTTGTTGGTGGCATGCTGCGTTCACACTGCTAGCTACAAAAGATACCAATGCGACGCTAACTGCGTCAGCTATAGGACTGTCACAGTTGCAAATTTAAGATTAAATGTCACACAAATAATTGCGATTAATGATTTAAACAAATTAAAAAATAGCGGAAATAGCTGATCTACAAGCTTACAAACAAGGGCCCAGCATCCGCCTTTGAAATTGAGTCTATATAGGAAGTGACAGTTCATATGACCTGTAGTTTTGCTGTTTTACCTCTGCTGGTGTCAGAAGAAATAACTCTCAATGCAAGCGGATGGGTTTTTAAACTTGATTTCATTACCTTAATAAACATTGTCATAAATACTATATGCTTCCAGTCACTAGTTTAACGTCTTATTTCAATCACCATGATATGCGTTTTGGTAAATTATGGTCCCATTTACTTTAAAATTGATGATAAAGTAGAGTATGCTCTAGAAGGGGCAGGATGGTTTGATTGACAAGCTACACAACCAATAGCATTCATTTCCGGTTGCATAGGAAAATATAGAAAGATGGCGGATTTGAAATTGCTGAAAAATAGGCTTCATTTGCGGTCCGTTCACAATCTCACAATGCGTCGCGATGCAACACATTGTGAGCTTGTAGATCGGCTATTTTCAAAAGATTTTTATACTTCCTAATATACAATAGAGAGTGGCGCGCATGTGTGCCTGTTTGTTTGTGTGTCTGCGTGGTTCATACGGGTCCTCATGCTCTCTCTCTCAATACAAACTGATGGTCACTCGACCATGCTCTCTCCGTCAAGACAACGTTACATTTCGCTTTCGTTTTCGCCTCTGCGCACCGCTGTTGCAATGAACGTCTCCAGGCTACTAGACGACAGCCCCGCGCAGCGGGTAGACGGAAGGGCCGCACAGCGGCCCGGGCCCACACCTCCAGTTTTATACATTTGAAATGGGACATTCTGCATAATGAGAACTTTTACTCTTGTTAAAATTATTGATGCCAATACTTTTGTACTTTTAATCAAGTAAATTTTCATTACCGGACTTTTTCCACCACTGACAGCGACGCCTGACGTTTGTACCTTACTTATTCGGTTACAAGTCGGTTATTGATTCTAAATACAGTATGGGTTTGGATATATTTTGCACTAAATTGCCCAACCCTGGAATGTACTGTGTCAGTGGCGTAACAAGCCAACCGTAATGCGGGGTGGTCAACATGGGCCTTATATTGACACACATTGTACCATGTGTGTCAGTACTGTACTGTGTTAATATATGAGTTCACTGGAGGTGGGTTGTGTTGTCTCTGTACCGTGTGTGTCAGTATGTATTGTGATACTCTGTAGATTGTCAATATTCCTTGCCACCCGAGACAATTTCCTATAGCGTGATTCTCACCCCAATTCAATTTTCTATGTTCTTTTGGTGTGTGTGTGTGTGTGTGTGTGTGTGTGTGTGTGTGTGTGTGTGTGTGTGTGTGTGTGTGTGTGTGTGTGTGTGTGTGTGTGTGTGTGTGTGTGTGTGTGTGTGTGTGTGTGTGTGTGTGTGTGCGTGCGTACTTGTGAGGGCCAAATGTACCCACAAGTCGAATTTGAGAAATAGACAAGACAAATGTTTTAGAGTTTAGGTTTAGGTTTGTAATTGGGAAGTGATTCAGGTTGGGGTTAGAGTTATAACTTATACTTAGTACAGTAGTTGCATGCCGGAGTCACACACTACAAGCCCTGGCTTGTAGATCTGCTATTTTTGGCGGCACAGCACTTTAGGGTTAGGGTAAAACAAATGCCGCCCCCTCCCCCAATAAATGCATAAATAAATAACAAAAGAAATGATGACGCACTCGTTAATACCAGGTTGCTGGGGGCACGGTGGCGCAGTCGGTAGCGCTGTCGCCTCACAGCAAGAAGGTCCTGGGTTCGATTCCCGCCGGGGACGCTGGGGGCGTGTCTCCTCCTCCGCGTCATCAGCGCCCATACCCTAGGTGGGGTTGGCGAAAGGGCCTACTCTGTGTGGAGTTTGCATGTTCTCCCCGTGTTTCCCCGGGTAGTTAATACCCTCACAAAAACATGTAGTAATCCTGGTCACTATACCGCCTCCCCCATGACAGCCGGGGCGCCTGATGGAGGGGAAGGGAACTGGTTGGAATAACGTGTTCCTTCCACGCGCTACGTCCAACCAGGGAAACTCCCCCCTGTCAGGTGACAAGAAGGTCAGTTGGCTCTCATGCACTGAAGGAAGCATGAGCTCGGCCCTGTCCTCCCCAGGCTGTGGGGGACTAGTGTAGCGCTGGTGTAGGGCTGGTGTAGCGCCCAGGATCACTTAGTAAATTGGCACCGGGTGAAAAAAATGGGTTACAAAAATCGTGGGATAAAAATTATAGAAAAAAAATACCAGGTTGCTCTCTCCAGCGTCCCCGCACGGAACCAAATGGACCCGTGGTCCTGTACCCTTTTGCTCGCGGAGTAACAAATCGCTGTTGGAGGCGGCACTGTGTGTGTGTATGTATGAGGAGTCAAGTCAATAGTTTGTTTGGTGGCGACGACCACACTTTTTTTTTGTTCTGGGCTATGATCCCATGGGAGGACGCCCGTCGTTCAGAGTATGGGGAAGTCTCGGGGAAGTCTCCCCATTGGCTTAAAGGATTGAAGGACAGCCAATGATGAAAAGGTCGCTAGAAAGAAAGTGTTGAGAAAGTGTTGAGTAGTTGATCAGTCTCTTCTTAGACCAGGCTGCAAGCAACCTGGTAAAAAAGACAAAGTTAAAGGTAGGGTAAGTGATGTTTTTTGGTAGTTTCTATTTTTTTGTTAAAAAGGTTAAAGTACTATATTCTGATAGTAATCATTGCTACAGAGCGTTTGTTCGGTCACAGGGGTCTCACCAGCTCTTTAGTAAACAGAATTAAGTACATTTTCAGGTAGGTGACAACATTTAAGCCAATCAGGAGAGAGCTCTGAAAATGCATTTTCTGTTTAATAAAGAGCTGGAGAGACATGGGAGACTCCTTTTACTGAACAAACACTCTATAGCAATGAGTGCTATCAGAATATAGAGCTATGTAACACTTATTTTAACCAAAGTAAATCACTTACCCCGTCCTAAAATGTTGATGTCCTAGCAAGTATAGTAAAACAAACATGTGTGTGTGTGCGCGTGCGTGCGTGCGTGCGTGCGTGCGTGTGCATCCGGTAGGCTGGTTCAATCGTATTGACTGTGGTCCATAATCGATGGGCTGTCCCATCCTGTCCTCACTAATGAGTCTCTGTGCTGCTCATTAGAGTCTAACGAGCAGCAGCCTGGTTCAGGCTACTTCAGAGGACTGACCAGCTGATGGTTAGAACAGTTAGACCATCAGCTGGTCAGTCCTCTGAAGTAGCCTGAACCAGGTCATCTAGCTCAGTGAATCTCAACAGTTTCAAGCCGCGACCCCCTAAATAATCATATTTGAAATGGGACCCCCCCACCCCCCACCCCACCCTGACAAGCACTTGGAATTGTAGGATTTGAGGCATTACATTTAGGCTAGTATTGATAAATATTGTGAAAATAGCAGATCTACAAGCTCACAACGCCTCGCAACGTGAGGCGTTCTGAGCTTGTAGATCTTAGATCTGCTATTTTCACAATGTTTGCCTCCTTCTTGTACTGTTTGACAATTTGGCCAATATTTCAGTTTTATAGTATAGTTTGTTGATTACTTTTGATGCAGTAATGGTCTTGTTTGTAGGGATAAAAAAGGTGTTAAGAGTCCTTAAATTGTCACTTCACTGTCATCTCTCATCATTGAATGAGTTTGATATTTTCTTTTACATAAAACCCTCTCTTCTGGGGGTCCCTGGCACAAACTTTTCAGATGAGGGTCCGTGGCCAAACCTTGTTTCTCCTTATTTCAATGTTTTATGTTTTTTCTTTTTGTCAGTTAATATCCCACTTCATCACACACGAGAAAGTCATGAAAATAGCCGAGCTACAAGCTTGTAGATCAGCTACTTTCACTATTTTCTGAAAGCTTTCGTTCCATTTCCTGAAAAGCAACGTTTTTTGGACATCCAAGGTTTCCACCCGACAGCGACAATATCAAACGTGACGTAAAACAGGCTTTCCACGCGGAGGAAAAAGCCTGGTTTTCATTCCGAACTTCGATGTCACATCACAGATTTACAGTTGTAAAAGAAGTGGGTGAAATTTCGTGTGCCAGAGAAAAGAAAAGAAGTGAGGGGGGGGGGGGGCTAACAGCAAAGAAAAACCTGTCAAGGAGAGGCATATAAATCAAAGATATCGACATTATGCACATAGCGTAAACCAGCAGGTACAGTGTTTACATGAGGTGAGACATAAGGTGCAACGTGGTAGCAGCGCCTCAGGTGTGTACTGTACATGAGATTAAAGGGATAGTTCACCCCCAAAATGACTATTTTTCTATTGATTAGTCCCCCCATGCAGACTTGAATTCCTATAATTTGACGACCGGCAGCGGTTCCGGTAGGAGACGCAAAGAGTCTCCTTTGTGTCTCCTACCGGAACCGGTGCCTACCAGTCCGCTGGTCATCAAATTATTGGCTTAAGAATGCGACAAAAAAATAAAATAATCCATCAATTCAAGTCTCCATGGGGTGACTAATTGATAGAGAAAAAAAAGTATTTTTACCAATACTTTTGCACTTTTACTCAAGTAAATTTTGAATTCTGGACTTTTACTTGTAACAGAGTACTTTTCCACCACTGGTGGACATCTGTTTTTGTTTCCTCACATGAATGCCGTATCGAGTAGGTATAGTAGTCTTGCCAGTTGCTACGGGTTGGGATACATTTAAAAGATGGATATAACAAGCAAAGTATTCCAAGAAGTAAAGTACCAAAAGAAATGTGTTTGAAAATAGCAGATCTACAATCTCACAACGTGAAGCGTTGTGAGATTGTAGATTATCTATTTTCAAATAGATATAAAAGGGTATAAAACAGGGCTAAAGTGGTTAATGTATGTTTTATAATATAATCATAAATATCTGCAAAGTAAATAGTAACTAAAGTTTTCAAATAATTGTATTGGAGTAAAAGTACAATATTTGCCTCTGAGATGTAGTGGAGTAGAAGTAAAAGTATTGAACGTTGATATACTCCAGTAGTAAGTAAAAGTACCTCAAATTTTTACTTAAGTTACGTACAATACTTGAGTAAATGTACTTAGTTACTTTACACCACCGGTCTAATGCATAATCAAACTGGGGAGTCCTTGGAAATAAATAGCTTACACTGCTCTAAAGAGACAAAAGAAAGTCATTCATTATTCAGAGCTGTATGATTTTGTTTTGTTTATTTTCAGCTCATTTGGGCTCTGGGAGGGCAATGATATTGTCTGACCTCAATCTCCTGCATCCGTAGCTTGTAGAAATGCTGTACTGTACCTTTTGTTTCTTGAGACAGTCGGTAGGAAAGCTGAGAGGCAGACGGTGTAGGAGAGAGATGGTGAGAAAACAGCGCGGGAGAGAGTGTAGGAGAAACAGACGGTAGGAAAGCTGAGAGGGAGGCAGTGTACTGTAGGAGAGACAGAGAGGAAAGCAGAGAGACGGACAGTGTAGGAGAGGCAGATAGTAGGAAAGCTGAGAGGCAGACAGTGTAGGAGAGACAGACAGTAGGACAGCTGAGGGATAGTCTCATCACTAACCAATTCTTTCATGTTGAAAAAAAACAAATAAATTAGATCGCAAAAATGTCACAACAGGGTGCAACCTTTGTTCTGCCAGGATTGGTACACAAATACCAATTAGTTAGCACTTGTACAGTTGGGGTGAGGAGGTGGGGGGCTACTAAAGAGGAAATTTAGGGCAGTGGTTCCCAAACTGGGAGTCGGGACCTCCAGGGGGGGTCTCCAAATTATCTTGGGGGGGGGGTCCCCAGATTATTTGCGTAATGTGCAACATTGTTTTCGCAGTGCGAGGCGCTGTGAGCTAGTAGTTCGGCTATTTTCACAATATTTATCGGTGGAACCGAGTCAAACTAAATGTACTGCCTACAATTCCAAGTGCTTGTTAGGGTGGGGGGGGGGTGGGGGGGTCCCTAGTTCAAATATGATTATTTTTGGGGGGTCGCGGCCTGAAAAGTTTGGTTTAGAGCAGTAGTTCTTAAAGTGGAGTCCGGGGACCCTCAGCGGCCCTTGGGGGATTCCAGGTGGTTAGGAAATGGACCCTAACAGGTCGGTAAGTTATGGGGGTCCGTGGAACTAATGCATTACCAAACAGGGGTCCTTGAAATGATTAGAAAGCTTTGAGAGCCACTGATTCAGAGAGGAACACTTCAGAATGAGCTCAGCTCGGACTAGTGAGGGAAAGGTCGCAGGTTCAACCCCGGGCAACATCTGGCGTGTGTCCGCCAACAGCTGTGCCGAACCTGCTATCTGCTCTCTCTATCTCATTGTGGTGTAACCAAGTCAGTGGTTCTCAATCTCTTTTTGAGCCGTGGACCACAAGCATACATTTGAACTATCCTTAAGGACCACTCCAGCCCAACACCCCCCACAAGTTAACCATATACATTTAGTATAATATCGTTGCTGTCAGAAAGAAACCGTGTATCTCCATCTTTCAACTTTTTATGTTTTTTCGTGAATTGATGTTGCGCGGCAAAACTAGTGAAAAAAACGAGTGAAAATAGCCGATCTACAAGCTCACAACGCGTCGCGATGCGACGCGTTGTGAGCTTGTAGATCGGCTATTTTCACTATTTTCAAAGTGTTTTTCAATAATCAACGAGTCAAAAAAACGAGTTTGGACATACAAGTTTTCCACCCGACAGCAACGATATGAGAAGGCATTCAGTCTATGGCTCTGTGTCTCAGAGGTGGGCTGTGGACAGTTCAGAAACCTTCCTCCAGTGACATTGTCGGACTGTTTTTATTTTCTGTTTTGAGTGAACTCAAGATTTCAAAGAGAACTCACGATTTCAAGAGTTCAAACTTTTTTTATTTATTTTTTATTATTGATACAAGAACAATGGCTTCTATTTCAGCATGCCGTCTTTCCAGTAAAGAGAAAAGCTGTAGTTCGTATTGGCTTGGAATCCCCATCGATGACGTCACTGGTAGGCAGTAGTGATGCACGGGCCGACCCGTAACCCGCAGGTCCCGCGGGTTGAACCGCGGGGCGGGCGGACGGGTTATAGATTACGGCGCAATTATCACGGGGCGGGCGAAGCGGGTCAACCCACGGACGAAAAAAACTCCACCAAAACACACTTTCTCTCTCGCGCGCACGCATGCACTCTCTTTCCCTCTCTCTCTCTCTCTCTCTCTCTCTCTCTCTCTCCCTCCCTCTGTCCACCTCTCTCTATCTCTCTCAGGAAAGCAATTGAATGGACCTGCTTGTGTGTGTTTGTTTGTTTTTTGGTGGGGTTGCAGGACGGGCTGGGTCATTGATTAGTATTCATTTTTGCGGGACGGGTTGGGCTCCCGTGTGGGGCGGGCGGGGCGGGCTATGAAAAAACCTGACCCGCACATCACTAGTAGGCAGGTATCTGAACTGTCCACAGCCCACCAATGAGACACAGAGTGAGTAGACACAAATGTTATTAGTGCGGCGCAATCATATGAAGATACGGTTGAAAATGGGTGCAGTGCTCCTTTAACAACTCAGTATCGCTTCACTCTGTACACATTATGTTTGTCTGAGACAGTCAGAACCACTGCTGGGGTTCCATCCCACTGGTTGGGAAACATATCGCTGTATGAGATCAAAACGGTCAGAGCAGTGGAAAATAAAGCAGAAAACAGCTGTGTCTAAACGCAATGGGACCCCGGCTGATAGCAGTGACACTGCATTTACTTATGGCTAAAGGGGTCTTCAGCGTTATCCAGGCCAAGGACCCCTTAGCTGAGAGAGAGATGAAGCAGGGACCCCAACTATTATACAAAAAAAGTGTTGCAGATTAAACTTCATAGATTTTATAGATATCTTCATAGACTTGTTTGACAGCACTGTGATCAGTGTTGTGTTAATACATCATGTGACATAGCGTCATGTCCACATGTCCAGACCAGGGGGTGTACTTGTAATCTTGTATATCATTTGACTTAGCAACATCATGTCCAGGGGGTGGACGCTACAGAAGTAATGCTACAGAAACAGGAGATAGGACCCTGACCTATACGGGCCACATGGCTCTGGAGTGGGCTTGGTGGGCCTACTTTGTGCATTTACTTAGTCTGTTGAGCTAATACGAGGGGCCTGTGAAAAAGTGGGTCGTCAAAGACGGCCTCAGCTTGGACTTAACGACTGTTTAGTTTTCAGAGCAAACACACACACACACACACACACACGCACACACACACACACACACACACACACACACACACACACACACACACACACACACACACACACACACACACACACACACACACACACACACACACACACTTGCCTTTCCATTCCAACATGCACGCGCCACAAGTCATCGCAACCTGAGAAAATCTCGGGGAAAAAAGATAAAAGTGTGGGAGTCTCACACCATGGTGACTCAACTAATTAGTTAGCATCTTTAGCATCGTTAGCGAGTATCACCGAGGCATACAGCTGCTCCCAAAGTCTTGACCCTGCATCTTACAGATTTTTGCTGAATGTAAATCTATTTACCAGGTAAACGCTACATAGCCTACTTCATCGTACGCCAAATTGCGAAAATAGCCGATCTACAAGCTCACAACGCGTCGTGATGTGCCCCATTGTGAGCTTGCAGATCGGCTGTTTTCGCTTTGTGAACATAATAGGCTCTGAAAGTGGTTGACAATATGTTGTTTTGGAAAAGCAAAGCATTAAGAGACGTAAGCGGCCGACCCGAGCTAATGTACATGCTTACCATGAAGCACGCAGCACTGATGTAAACAGATTGCGCGCGCGCACACACACACACACACACACACACACACACACACACACACACACACACACACACACACACGCACACAGATGTTCAAACGTGCACACACATATGTGTGAGTACCGGTCCCTTCAACGGGAGATAAACAGTTTGCTAATCCAGCCGTGGAGAAGAAAGAAAAGCTTCTTTGGGTTCTCTGTCTGCAGAGAGGCCTGTAGGGCCTGTACTCTGCCTGTAGGCCGCTTGTAGGCTCACAAAACAACTTCCATTTTATTGTCACATCACAGGGTTTACAGGTGTAATAAAGTGGGTGAAATAGTTTTTTTTCCTAGAAGCTCCCTTCATTTCTAGTTATCAGGAAAGGGAAGTCAAATAGAGATAGAATGAAAGAACAAGGAAAACAGGCCAGGTATTCAAATATTCCTGTGATGAGTAGAGTGAAATATGTACACACAAGCAGGTCAGATATTCCACATATTCCTGATATACAGTATGACTAGAGTAAGATATATGCAGAGATACTGTACAGAGTGCATGGTTAGAATAGATAGCATGTGGAATGAGGCAATTATAGTAACAGGTAGAGGAGGTTAAAGTAGTAGCAGATACATGCATGAGGTTACAGTAAATAGTAGCACCTATACATAAGGTAAGGGTGTAACGATACAGTAACTGTGTCGGTGCATCGATTTTAATTTCAACAATCGAAGTATATTGATTAACAAACATATCGCATCGTTTGACTTTATTTGTATCGTATCATTATGCAATGCAAATAATCGGTATCGAACCGTTTTGCAATGCAAATAATCGATTGTATCAATCGATACTAAGTACTTGTGCGTTGCTGCGGACCCCCAGCTCAAAATATTTTGCTCCAGGGATCCCCAAAAGCAAAGATTTGAGTTTGCTTTAGAAATATATATATTCAAAGATTTGCACACATTTTCGCTATTTTTGAGTAGCCCAAAGAAATCTAAAATGACACGGTCTTAATGGGTTAAATATAGAACATAGACCTCTGTGCATATATATATATAGCCTTACATACAGGTGAGACATCATTTGGCAGTATAATATCGGGTATTTCAATGTAAACATCAAACATCAAACCATCTAAGAAACATAAAAAGACCAAAACTAAAACAAAGCATAAACAAACATAAATTAAAAAAAAACAATATGTATGACCTGGCATGCAATGCATCTAAACGTCACCAGCACAGCACATTATAGGTAAAGAAGTGCCGTGACAGTTCAACTCATCTCAACGTTGCCTCTAGTTGCGGTCGTCTGTTGTTCTGCCCTGATTGGCAGCGTCCAGTACAAGCTTACTTCCACGTGCAAGGAGGAGGGAGGAGGAGGGAGGCGGCAGGAGGAGGAGGGAGGAGGAGGGACTCGCCCCGGGGATTTAAATAGAGCCGACTGCGTCAGGTCCTCTCTGTCCATGTGTCACGTGATTCCCTCGTAATGGTTCAATGAATGGACCAGTCACTAAGCCAGTAGCAGCTCTTCACCTTGTATATGTGGAACCAGTGGTGGGAAAATGTACTTGAATGTTTTACTTATAAAAAAAAGTGTCAATACCACAATGCAAAAATACTCTATTATATGTAAAAGTCCAGTATAAAAAAAATACTTTAGTAAAAGTACAAAAGTATTGGCATCAAAATACCAAATAAAACTATTGGTGCTAATAAAGTACCAAAAGTAAAAGTAACCGAAATGATTGGAAAAAGCAGATCTACAAGCTCAGCTACTTTCAAATAGCCTATGTAAAAATAGGGCTGAAGTGGTTAATGTGTGTTTTATAATATAATAATTGATACATCTGCAAAGTAACTTGTAACTAAAGTTTTCAAATAAGTACAATATTTCCCTGAAAACTGGAAATACTCCAGTAAAGTTTGTACCTAAGTACAGTACTTAAGTAAATGTACAGTACTTAGTTACTTTACACCACTGTGTAGAACCCACTTTGATCTATACCAATAGGCTCCCAAATGTTTTAGCTCGCGACCCAAAAGATACGATTTGATGCCCCCCCCCCACCGTTGTGAGCTTGTAGATCTGCTATTTTCACTGTTTTTTAAAAGTTTTGTATTATTATTTTTATTATGGAATTTCTTTTATTGTTGTTATTTATTCATCAAATTCTTTTGAAACGTGTTTGAATTTGTTTTTAATGAATGCAAAATGTTATTCTTTTTTTGGGGGGGGAATGTTTGAAAATAGTTAATAGTTAGAAAAAGAGTTAAGATCCTTACACACCGGGGACGTTTTTTTCATGCGAATAATACTTTTTTTTTTAAAACTTATAAAGTCAATGCAAGCTTCCACGGAGCGAAAAAGCGAAAAAGCGCCTTTTATTTATTCGGAACAAGTCCGAATTTTGCTTATATTCGCATAATCGCCGGTGTGTAATGACCTTAAGACTTTCGAATCCACCGTGGTGCATCAGGCTATGTCGGGCGTCTACACACGAAAACAACTGGCCCGTGTTTTTTTGGGGGAGGGAAGTCGTCATTGCACGTACTCCTACGAGCTGGGGCGAAACCTGTCGTTGGGCGGGAGGAGTAGGACGAAGGCCCTACGTCCTCCCGGTGGGGGCTCCTCACTGGCAGGTGAGTGAGTCAGTAGGATACAACAGCAGTGACAACACACAAGCAATTAATTGGCATAACGTCTAAATTAAGGGAGAAAAGGGGCTAAAACACAAAAGGGGGGGGGGGGGGTTGTTAGACACAAACATAATCTACTTACAAGTAACCTATCAACAATTCACTGCTTCAATTCCATAATCACGGCCCTGCCCTGACCTGCTGCTCCATACATTGTGACTCACTCACTCACTCACTCACATGTATCTGACTACATGCTCAAATACACACTGATACTTATGCTGACCCCAGAAACACTCACTCTCAAATTATTAAATATACAAATAGGCAACATCAAACATCTCTCTCTCTCTCTCTCTCTCTCTCTCTCTCTCTCTCTCTCTCTCTCTCTCTCTCTCTCTCTCTCTCTCTCTCTCTCATATCATTACAGTAGTAGTGGTGGACTGACAACACAAACTAGCAGGGACAGGCTGCTGCAGGGAAGTGTGTGTGCGTGCGTGCGTGCGTGCGTGTAAGCGTGCGTGCGTGTGTGTGTGTGTGTGTGTGTGTGTGTGTGCGCGTGCATGCGTTCGTGCGTTCGTGCGTAGGGATGTAGGCCATTGATCGTCATCATATTATTGATAATTCATGGTGTTTTACTTTGTGTAAAAGCAGATAGTGTGTATTGACACGTTGAGAGAGGAGTAGTCTTTCATGGGGTCACCCACAGGACATTTCTAATCAACACATGATGTCATCAGATGATCGTTGCGATAGCATCACGACGCTTTAATCGTTTTCACCACAGACCAAAACATTATTGTGCGTGTTTATTTATGGCACATGAAGTGTCACTGTGTGGTCACTCTTTGTATCAGTAATGTTTGGTACGCTAAGAATGTCATCTCAGTCTGCTCACTGACATCACACTGGTGTGTTTTCAAACATTGTCCAAAATTGTTTCTAAAATGTTCCAAAAATACCGTTGTGAGCTCTTAACCCATTCAATGCGGGAACGCATCTCTGTCATTTTAGATTTCTTTGGCTATTAAAAAAAAAAACAGTGCCGCGCTATGAGCTTGTAGATCTGCTATTTTTGAAAAAAACTTTTTTTGCAAATCTTTGAAATTTTTTTAAGCGAACATTTGTAACTCTGGGGGTCCCTGAAACTAAATATTTTACAAATGTTCGCTTTAAAAAAACTATGTATTTCAAGATTTGCACACAATTTCACGATTTTTCAAAAGAGTGCCGCGCTATGAGCTTGTAGATCTGCTATTTCTGAATAGCCAAAGAAATCTAAAAATGACACAGAAACAAAAGAAAATAAAAATAAACGTTTTCTTTTAAACAAAAAATATATCACTTACGGCACCTAATTTTCAGCTTAGCATACTGTACTGTTATTATTAAATTATTACTGTGTCTAATGGATGCGGGTACAATATATAATGTAACTACACTTAGAACACCTGTCAACCTACTTTACCTTTAGGACATGCAGATGGAAAGAAGAGACGGACATGATGTGAGCACACAGTTGTGACTCATCTCATAGTCATATCCACAGCTGCAGCGTGTAATGTGAGCTGCATGATCGTTAGTTCAATAACAGCATAACATGTCATTGCTGTCGGGCAAAACAACTCCATAGTGCAACTTTTTTCTTTTTCTTTTCATAAATTAAACCCAGTGCAGTGGTGGAAGAAGTACTCCGATATTTATTTACTTCAGTAAAAGTAGCAATGCCACGATATAAAAATACTCTGTTACAAGTAAAAGGCCTGTGTTCAAAATGTTACTTGAGTGAAAGTACAAAAGTACTAAAATGTTTGAAAATAGCAGATCTACAAGCTCACAACGCGTCGCGATGCGTAGATCGGCTATTTTCAAATAGCCTATGTATAAAATAGGGCTAAAGTGGTTAATGTATGTTTTATAATATAACAAGTAAGACGCGCGAACGCTGGAAGCGAACGCAGCTTGAAAATAGTGTGTATTTACGGACTTTGTGTGTGTGTGTGTGTGTGTGTGTGTGTGTGGGGGGGTGTGTGGGTGTGTGGGTGTGTTTTGACTGTAGCTGCACTCTGGCGCACTCTGTCGGCCGCACCCAGGCAGTGCACTGCACACAGACAGACACACACACACACACAAGCCGAGCAGACTTTCATAGTAAGCTCCACTTGGGCGGAGGCGCGCCTCCTTCCGCGTTCGCAATAATGTATCTGCAAAGTAACTAGTAACTAAAGTTTTCAAATAATTGTAACGGAGTAAAAGTACAATATTTGCCTCTGAGGTGTAGTGGAGTAGAAGTAAAAGTAAAAATAGCCGATCTACAAGCTCACAACGCAATGCGGTGCCTGTGTCTAATCAATGAAAAAGAGCCTGTGACTTCATAATAACTACATTTGGATCCATTGGAACACATTGAAAAGTCATGGATTTGGTGATAGCCTACAAGGTTTCCATCCGACAGCACTGATGTATGATATGAGCTGTACCATTAGATCAATAAGCTCGTAACATGTATGTTGCTATAGCTGCCCTTTTAAAGGACCCACTGCAATTAGGTGCAGGTGGTGCTAATTGTAATCACAATCAGGTGTGCAGTGTAAGTACTCAGACTGGCTCCTCCCACCTGGGACTGAGCAGGAGGGGATTCTCTACAGGCCCTGGTACAAGTATTACATAATCACCTAATTGCAATTATTTGAGATAATTGCAATTATTTTTAGCAGAATCGTCATAATGTAAAAAATAATAATTCAAACATTGATATTTGTTGTGGAAATAGCGATGCAACACACTTTAAGCTCGTAGATCGGCCATTTCCGCTATTCATGTTTTTTTGCAAGTTCAACGGCATAAATACATTAAATTGTTAATGACAATTCATCGTCAAGTAAAGTTCCATAATGGTGACAGCCCTAGCTGTATCATCATTAGTTCAATAACCTCATGATGTGCACTTGGACGCCACAATATTTACTCCACTAGCGTGTCACGCTGCGGGTCGCTGTGACCCATGATGACCAATAATGTCGTCTGCTGTGTCGTGTGACACTGGCCCTCTGTCTGGCTCTGAAACCACAACAACAATGTCACGGCCACTGGTGTAATGTAACTAAGTACATTTACTCAAGTACTGTTCTTATAGTACACTTTTGAGGCATTTTAACTTTGCTGGAGCGTTTCGAATTGTCGGTACTTTTACTTCTACTCCGCTACATCTCAGAGGCAAATATTGTACTTTTACTCCACTACAATTATTTGAAAACTTTAGTTACTTTGTAGATTTTGATTATTATTACAAAACATACAGTAACGACTTCAGCCCAAAGCGTTGCATTGTGAGCTTTTAGATCTGCTACAGTATTTTCAAATAGCCTAGGTATAAAATAGGGCTAAAGGGGGTTAATGTATGTTTTAGTGAGTAAATGTACTTAGTTACTTTACACCACTGGAAATTGATATTCCAAAATAGTCACGTCGTGGACTTACATGCAGCGTGAAACAGCTCTCAAAGTCACTCTTTTAGCACATAAACGCACACAAACAAGCAAAGAAGATTCTCACAATATGTAACATTTCAAAATCCGACATGGCATTTTGTTTTGAATAAAAAATAAAAAACTCCCTGTTGATTTTAGTATTTGAAGATCCACAGATCCAATCCGGCTCTCCTTCCTTAGTCCTATTCAACAATTAAAATCAATAAGAGGTTGACATTGTTTTTGTTTACAAAGAATGTCATGTCTGGTTTTGAAATGTTACATATACTGTAGGCTCTATGCACAGCAGCCATATTGTGAAGACATTCACAGGTGTTACCAATGATACTAATGAAGGCTCTGAATTGGGGTCCAGGGACCCTCATGGTTCCTTAAGGGGTTTCCATGCATGCAAATGGCCCCTTACGGGGTGTGTAACTGTGAGAGTGTACAAATGGAACCAAATGGACCCGTAAGGGTCCATTTGGTTCCATTTGTACACTCTCAGAGTTATGGGAACCACTGTGCTACTCTAAATGGAACAGAGCCTTCATTAGTATCATTGGCAACACCTGTGAAGGAAGTGATAATGTGTCTGCTGTGCATAGAGCCTATTGGTAGAATCTGCATTGTTTGCATTCATTTACTCGACTTTGAGTACTGAGTACAGAAAAGCACTGTATGAATTGTATGTATTGTTACTATTATTTATTATTATTTGTGCGAAATAAGAGAGTGACTTTGAATCAGAGCCGTTTCATTTTCACAGGACTATTTTGGATGAGTCATTTCAAATAAACTGTTGAAAATATCTCACATTTTAATGACAATTAGTATTTGGAGATACATCAGGACCAAAACGATTACTTTTCAGGATTCAAATTCAAAAATAGCAAAAGTAGCAGATCTACAAGCAGGGCCGGCCGCTGCTATAAGCAATATAAGCGGTCGCTTAGGGCGACCGCTTATATTTCATATCGTAATTATGTCATGTATCTCCTATCCAACAACTAGCGTCATTATTTTAGTATGCAATACAAAATGACTATAATGATTTTATAATGGGGGTGTTTGGGAGGGGGCCACTCAAAGAAATCTTGCTTAGGGCCACGAAAATTCTAGGGCTTTTGTGTGACGCTGTAGTGTGATCAAGTTCATAGAGTTTCTGCCTGACAACAACAATATGTCATTGGTCTGTTCTATTCTCTCTTCCATATTTCTACTTCACTCTGTCCTTTACAAGTCTCTCTCTCTCTCTCTCTCTCTCTCTCTCTCTCTCTCTCTCTCTCTCTCTCTCTCTCTCTCCCCACCCTCTCTCTCCCTCCTCCTGCTGCTCCTGTGTTCCTCTCCTCTCTTCTCTTCTCTCCATCTGTTCTCTTCATGCACGTACACCACACTCACCTCTCCTTCTACTCCTCCCTCTATTCTCTCTCTCTCCTTTCTTTCCCTCCTATCGTTCTTACTCTCCTCTCTTCTTCTTCCTCCGCCATCCTCTCTTTACTCCCTCACCCCCCCCCCCTCTCTCTCTCTTATGCTCTATACTCTTTATCCTCTTTCCCTTTCAGTTGCTCCACCCTTCCTCCCAACCCCCCTCCATCCCTCCCTCTCTCTCTCTCTCTCTCTCTCTCTCTCTCTCTCTCTCTCTCTCTCTCTCTCTCTCTCTCAGTAGCAGTGTGTTATGTAACAGTCATGTGATGTGTTGGCCCGGCTGCAGGCTCTTAAAGGCCTACTGTCCAGTTAGTCTGTCAGACAGACAGACAGACAGACAGACAGTTCCTGGTCTACAGAGAGGTATATGCTCAAGTGTGAAGTTGAATCAAAGATTGTTAATTTATGAAGATACAACCAATCCCAATTGGAGCCACTAGAGGAAAATTGTACACAGATTCTACTGATGGTCTCCTGAGTAGGCGTGGTTTGCCCACCAAACCCACCACCCTCCCCCTCCCCTCTCCCTGGCTGACAACGTCATGTGGATAAGCATTGTATTGGTTGTGCGTCCCACATATGTCTCTTAATTTGGTGTTGTGAATGACCTGATTAATTTGTGTCATGATTCCCAAATCATACCCCATCAACCAAGACAGTTAATAATGGAAAATTATGTTATTGGGCATTGGAACACACATTTTGTTTAATTTTCAATACGTCCATGATTTCACGTATATTCATATGTAGAATTTCAGTTTATCAGTTTTTAGAACATCTTATGGGGACAGAGCCCTCTATGTCTCGTCCGTCAGACTTACAAATGGACTCTTCAGATATCGTCTCAAATCTCGCGCGAGACAGCAACGATATAAAAGAAAGCCTGTTGTTATGTGAGGAGTCACATAAACCACCATTTACTTGTGTATTATAGTCAAATGACGACCTGTGTGTGTGTGTGTGTGTGTGTGTGTGTGTGTGTGTGTGTGTGTGTGTGTGTGTGTGTGTGTGTGTGTGTGTGTGTGTGTGTGTGTGTGTGTGTGTGTGTGTGTGTGTGTGTGTGTGTGTGTGTGTGTGTGTGTGCGTGTGTGTGC